>NC_089798.1:16197888-16212888 GCF_040412425.1 Macrobrachium rosenbergii
CTTAACACGTTCTATTTTGCGTTCTTCGTCTCCCCTCTGGATATTTTCTATATGGGTAGGCCTATATTCAACATTAAGCCATTTCCCCTCACAGGGGGTAGCTCCTAAGGGAAAAAAGCCAATTATCACTGCTACACTCACACTTAAAAACTGCTGAAACATGGGTGAGCTCCCTATAAAGAAAATTCCACGATACAATCACCAGCAACCTGCTGAGTCCCCCCTACACACAATGCACCATTCACCTCTATCCTGCCCACACTCACCTCATTTATCGGAGTGGTTCAGCGAGGAAACCCACGACGATAGTCTCTGTCGCACTCATTTTCCAACTTCCAAGACACTGGTGTGTGACGATTATAACTATAGAAAAATGTTCCTAAAGTAAACGAAGTCTCTGTATATAAAATGACAAAAACATCAGAAGGTGCAATACTTTACAGAGCATTTGCCTGGCAACGGATCAAAGCGAACGTTCAGTTAGCATGGAATGTTCTAAGAAAAAATATTTTTTTTGATATCTGAATAATACCCAAGTTTTAAATAATTTTCACGTTAGGTAAAAGGTAAAAAAAAAGTATGTAATGTGAGTGATGGTCAGTTTGCTTAAGGGTGGAAACTAATAAAAAAAATGTTATAATACCAACAAGGTACTGTTAAAAAAAAAAAAAGAGCATTTCAATTTACGTGACGGTAACATAACTTCTGCAAATAAAAAAATAATGAAAAACGGATTAAAATTATATTTCGTTACCTTACAGCAATTCAATTTGATTTACGGTAATAACAAATCGGCCACATCCAAATCACTTTTATGAAAGAGAGAGAGAGAGAGAGAGAGAGAGAGAGAGAGAGAGAGAGAGAGAGAGAGAGAGAGAGAGAGAGAGAAAACAATAGCTGGAAAGCTTCAGTTACGAAGCCTGACATTACTGTTGCATGTCTGAACGCTGTGCGAGTATATGCCTAGATAAAGTATTCTCGTGATCATTGGTGCTAATGAAGAAAATATCAGAAGGAAGAGCACACATGGAAATTCTTGGGCAGAGATCTATCACATGCATGATGCGAAATTCCATAAACGTTCCTTGCTAATTCTAAAGCGAAAGCAAATAAGAAATGTCGAAAGCACTAGAGACTGCCCAAAGCATCTATTGAAGGAAGACTTGTTCTTTTCAAAATCGGCATCGACTTGAATATGAAAATCACGAATGGCACTTGATAGCCAGAAATCTAAAAGATTGAGAAATGAGACCCTGTTCCGCCATGAGTCGGTGGAAAATACTGGGCAGCTCCCACTTCAAAAGATCCACCTTTCTAGTTCAAAGGGTTACGGCCTACGTTGACCTTCCGAATAAAAGAAGAAAGGCTGACAATCCTGCTTGCATTCCTGATCTCTGCCTTTCTATTTCCCTTTCTCAAAGCGTCGGCGACAATATTACATAAGCTTTATTGAATGGATTCACTCGGATTCTTAAAACAGGATTCTTCTCTCTCTCTCTGCACAGGCTTATCAAACATTTCTTAGAACCAACTTTATAAGACCACTGAGGTTTCATGCTTAGTTACCAAACAACAGATGAGGAAACTGAGATCCGCATCGTAGGACATAAACCAAAGAAATTTTTGTCCATTTTGATGGACTGTAGAATTTTATGCCTGCTTGATAAAATTTACGAGAGAGAGAGAGAGAGAGAGAGAGAGAGAGAGAGAGAGAATTTTTGCAAACAAAAAATTAACAAATAAATGGGCTTAATTAAATATGTGTTTGTGGCATCAAAGTTAAAGCTTTTAAAACACGATAAATGTGCAGACTGGAAGAGCTGACAGTTTCCTGTGACTTTCACATGGTCTGAGGTTGCCCAAGGTGGGGTAGCCTAACTGGAATCAACGATCAATATGATGGATTTCCATATTATTCAACTGATAGTTATCGCAATCATATTATACTGCGTACTAAACAACTTCATTCTCTTACAACGGAAATCACACTAACCTTGTAGTTTCACAAAAAAATTATCATAGGAAAAAAATTATCAATGGCTTTGATCTGCATAACAGAACATTTCAACTATGACAGAACTTCAAATCAGTATATACAGCGATACGTTGAACTGATCGGGATGACCCAGTCACCAAAAAGATGTAATTCGCATTTAGACAATATTTGGGCCAGTTCTGATAGATTACCGGTCATCGTTAAAGTTGGTCAAGACGATAAAGCCTAAAAGCGCGAAGTTTTACACGGCTCGAGGAATGGGTGGGGCTTCTGGACGGAAAAGGTATGATGGCCAAAACAGTATGTCATGGTAGGAAAGTGAAAATGACTCTTACATCTCAGCTGAAAAAGTCCAGAAAATCTATAAAAAAAAAAAAAAATAATAAGGTCGTGCTTGAAAGTACAACAATAATGAGTTGTACAATATCTACAGTTCTGTGTATAATGTAAATGAATGTGCTTAGTCCATTGTACACTATGACATGAATCCTTGAGGTTCAAATGTTGAAAAAAATTCCCACGGGACTTCCTCTAACTGGCCATTGTAACGCCAGCTGGATAAGCTATTCATTAAGCAATTCAACAGACAGTTGGACTTAAGCACAAAACCGCGGGATAATTTTGACTTTAAATCATTATAGATTTAACCCGCACAATGCACAATAAAAGATATATATATCATTTACCAGAAGTGACAAATGCAACAGATTTTGATTCCGAAATGTGCTTGGTATAAACGGCGACGGGAATCAAAACACTAAACCTATCGGCACATGTGGACCTTTGGTTTACCTCATCATAGTAATGAAAATTAGACTGTCATTCCCACATTCCCTTATTTTGTGCTTTCAATTCAAAGTTGAAAACGCAGGGTAAAATCACTGCTGGCTCAGTGTGACCCTCTAAAATTTAATTTGAAGGTAGGGTTTTTTTCGAAAAAGTCTGCTAACCTCATCCCTTCTTTGTATAGGCCTATTCTTCCTGCGAATAAGCGAGTGTTCGGCGCTTATCTGAAATGTATAGGCATTATAAACAAGCAGTTTGCACATAAAAGTGCTAATTGCGCGGCTATCAAATCTATTCTAATTAAAAATTAGTTAAAATCCAAGGTCTGCTGGCATTATGGTTTAACTTACCAGGTGTAGCATCAACGTACTTTTATCACCATGAGCATTTTTCAAAACCATTAGCGTTAAATATTAATCCCACAATTAAGCTAAAACCTTCAAAACATATTGCTAAAACACAGCGCAATAATCTATATCCTGTTTCGGTGGCTGCTATTGACGTTTAACTAGACAATATCGTAGTTTTAATTGCCTACTGAGAATCAACTAACCAAATACCTAGGTATGGGGGTATCCCACCTTATACACGGTCGTGCTCTTTACCTATATATTTTATAAAAATTCATAATTGCTTCATGAGAAATAGCAGTACATGTTGGAACTGTGCATCACAACACTACCTCAAAACACGATGGACCATGTCCAGTCATCAAAGATCAATGGCAAGCTTCATTTGCACTTACCGACGACCTACGGCGTTGAAATGAAAACAGACAGGTCCGAGTCACCGAACAACGTCACCACACGACAGCTAACGCTACACTGCCTTGCGCCTTGCGGGTTTCTCTCAGACTCGGAGTCGGACCTTTTCGCTGCCTGAGCTCTCTCTCTCTCTCTCTCTCTCTCTCTCTCTCTCTGTCCCCCTCCTCCCCCTCCCACGTCACCCCCTCCCCAACCTTCATTTTAGGGTTTGTGTAATCCGCCTCCTTTTCTCACGAATCTTCCGTCATTTATATTTTATTTCCTTATATATCCTGGACAGAACCGTGTCATTTCTTTTCTAATTTTCACTGCTAAGGAACGAACTAAAATGTGTAAAACGACACTGACAACCAAACAACCAAATAAACTTACCAACACTGGAACCTAGTCATTGGTTTTTTCTGATCGTTGTACCCCCAAGTAAGTTCCTCCCCTGGGATACAAAATGACATAATTTTGGAATGACCTTCGCTACTGTACTCGTCCTTGTATCTTTCATATCCGACGATCTTTCTTTCTTAGTTTTCTCATCCTAGACTCAAAAGGCCCCCATCAATCGAACGCTCCTCTTTTCCTCCCTATCCGAGGAAGCGAGATCCTACTACCCCAAGCGCGGGCCTGCCTGAGGCATGGTCTAAAATTCCCACACCTTTCCCGCCCTTTCCATAAATGCCGTTGAATTTTTCCTAGAAATTCGTATCTGACTTTCAGTGACATCCAGTTTACAAGTTTTGATTATTATATGTTTTTTTTTATTTCTAATAACAACACACTTCCTAGGAAATGTGATTTTTGAAAAATATGAAAGCTTAAATATAAATTAGAATGTAGACAGTTAAGAGGTTAGCGACTTGGGACTACGGCCCATACCATGAATGCTGGCTCGAAGAGATGAAGAACGGAGAGATCATTTAAATTCTAAAGATATCCAGTCATCATCCAAAGACCTCACACACCACCACTTCATTGCATTTAAATTCTTACTTCACTTTTCGCTGGCAAGCAAATGAATAAAAATTAAAAGAAAATCAGCATTTGCAACTGTAAACTACAGACTCAAAACACTAAGATCCGAATTTAACCACTGACATGAGTGCACAGAACGTGAGAACTCATGAGTAAAGCATGCCAAGATAAATGTAAATCTTTTGACATGTTTTTGTTCTTAGACTGGCCGCAGAAAACAATCTAAAGGGCAACGAAAAGTAAAAAATAAATAAAAAATATCGAATGTGTGAGAATAAGTCATGCCCTTACGGAGCAAACGTGGGGGAAAAAATTCGGAAGGTAGGAAGTGAGGTTTAAGGCAGAAAGTGAGTCTGCCCTCTCGAAAGGTGGAATACTATAATCAACAGGACAGATGAAAGCAACGAGATAGCCCTAAAGCTTGGCAGTCGTGGGAAAGAGACAGTCATGGAGCTGATCAATCGTGGGAGGATATTCTATTTACAACGCAAATGAAGAGGTTGTGGCCTAGAGGGCGTTCAAGATTGTGGAGAGGATGAGGAATTCTCACTTTCCGCTCAGCGAAGCAGTGACTGAAATGCTGCTTTAGAGAAGCGAGAGCGCATGAAAGGAAACAGGTCTAGAGACGGTAACGCGGAGATGCCGATATAACTACTTAGAAATTTTTTAGGATCTAATTTTTTTCAAGAAAGGAGGCAACTAGAGAAAGCATGGTCTAAGAAAGGGAGCAGTATCTTTGTTAGGGGTGGAAAGGGTCTGCGTGAAGCATAGACCATAACGTTGCTCATAACGGTCTTATAGAAAACAAGTTTCACTGTGCGCACACAAGAAATATACTTCATATCGAAATATACACGATGCAGCTTTATAGAGCTGATCGATAAATTCGCCATTTATGAGGGTACAATTACTACCATTGCAACAGTCAGATGCTGTTCATGAGCACTTCGCCCTCGGCTATAACTGCCAAGGTGAACGCTTAACTATGGTGATGTGAAGAGACGCAAAGGAAATTTTGGACAGATTTCTTTCAAATTAACTGAACTGAGGAGAGCAAGATCAGAAAAGTTAGAAATGTACAAAAAAGGGGAACATGTTTGTCACTGTGGTAGCGCGGAAAAAAAAATATGGTAAGAGTGATTGTTATGGCAATTATAAGGGTATAATGCCTGATGGATGTTGGAACAAATCAGACAATTCAGTTTGTGGACAAAAACATCAGGACGAGAAAGCATTACATTGCTGCATATCTTCTGTTATTATATTTATCTTTTTCATGAGATCGTTATAGGATGATTATAGAACTACAGCATTCACTGAATTCCAAATTAGTTTTCATTTGTCTATAAACAATTGATAGATTGATTCATCAGTTAATTATCTGGTGTCACTACAACAACGGTCACTGACACCTACAGTAAATGCATGCCAGTAAAATCAACTCTTGTTTTTAACAAACAGTTACATAAACGCGCGCCCGCGCGCACCCACACACACACACACACACACACGTACACAATCATAAAATTACGCTTACAAAAGCTATAAAATGGTAAAAAAAACATGGGATTCATATGTTATAAAACAAATTAAAATCATTAAAGCTCTTAAGATACTAACTGGTTACGAAAGTCTGCCATTATACATGAATCATATTATATTGTTCAGGGGTCCAGCTTCTATAAACTTGAAAATGCCACCATGGTTCAAGTTCACTTAATATCTTTTGGGTTCTCAATGATTTCAGTCCTCTTTGCCTGAAAGTGTACCGGTCATGTATTTCACTACAATCTGGTTACTCTGAAAACAAGATTCTCTAGATTTACTATCTGAATCATAAATGATAAGTTACAATGTCCTACCTTTATCGCTAAGAAATGTCAGTCCATAGTTTCATTAGAAACTAAGCAGATCCCAGATTCAAGAGAAGTGTACTTGTTCTGCTACAAAGATTGTTCTTGCCGCCGGAATACTTCGCAACCTGGATGCCAAGCTCTTCTGCAAATATAGTTAGGCCTTACTGATAAGGAGTGGAAGACTTTGAAGAATCTGGCGCACAAGTTATTTTTACCTCACATCATTTGTAAATCATTTCACTACAGAAACTTTTTTTCCTTATCACTTTAGCACTAGTGCTTGGTTGCCACTGATAACAAATACACTGCGTGGTACATAATTTTCAGACAAGGAGGCTGTAATACTAGCTGAGCAAACCGAAGGCTACAAGTTTCATATTAATTAGGAGAGATCTGTACTGGAAGGAATGCGAAGATAGAATCACACTATTGAAAATCTCAGGGTGACCCTTAGATTGCATATTTCTTTAAGGGATCGTACGTTGTGTATTTGCGGAAGCATGGGTGAGTATGCATATTTTGTGGAGAGGTAAACTAGCTAGAACAAGTATGTGGAGTAGAGTAGTCGTTGGCATAAGAAGACGATGAAGCAATTGCTTGCATAGGTGAACAAGTGCAAGACACAATAATCAAGAAGGTCTTTCTCTATTTATATCTTTCGGTGCAGGTAAGATTCTGGGCGTGCCTCATCTTCATTTTCTCCTTCAGATGAAACTGGTCGAAGGACCATGATCTTGCATGGCAAGCTTTCTCAGGAATGAACGGCACCTTGTGAAAAGGGATAAGGGGCAATGACGAAAGCAATTTTAGGAACGAATATACATGTTGATTAAAAATCAATAGATTTGATCAGGCACATACATAAATCTTTTTCCCATACTAATATTCCCCCTTACAGAGTCTGGCTCTGGAAAGTGTTGTTGGGCTACAGTTGGTAGACCCACGGCCTGGCCCACAGATGTTTAAGAGGCTTATGTACTAACGATATCCGTTCTTTCCTGGTGGTTACCCATTCAGGTCCAGACCATGCGCAATGTTGCTTAGCTTTGTTGATCAAACGCCTAGCGGAATAGTGAACCACACACACACACACTCTCTCTCTCTCTCTCTCTCTCTCTCTCTCTCTCTCTCTCTCTCTCTCTCTCTCTCTCTCTCTCTATATATATATATATATATATATATATATATATATATATATATATATATATATATATATATGTGTGTGTGTAATTTTCTAACATTTGTCTGCTTCCTATCACAAGGGATGGCTCTAGAGAAACGAACTGTTACGATTAGTGCCATATTCACACTAAAATGACCAAATCATAAATGAAGATGCTATGCAGAAAGCTTCCACAATATTAGCCATTTCATTCACCTAAACAGTAGGCTCATCATCAGTGTATTAAGTCTCAATACAAACGCTGCACCACTCACCTCCATCTTGTACATACTCTCGCTTCCTGAATGTTAAGGAGCTTCTTTTCCAGTATCTCTTTTACGTCTTCTGTCCAGCCCTCTCTATAGGAGCTCTCTCTTCCTTCCTCCTATGAGTTCCGAATTGTTTTCTCTTTTCACTAATCTTCCATCCTTGGTTTTTTCACATGACCAAACCATCTCAAAACATTTTAATCCTTTTACCTCTCCTACATGTTTCCTCATTCTGTCCACCCGCTAAAACCTCTTCCACCATACATTACATATAATGTTCATCTTTATAGCTTCCACTGTTTTTCTTTTATCGACATTCACCATCTATACTTCATTTTCCTAGAGGAGAGTTACTCAACAGTTCCCTAATACATTCCAACCTTGACATATCTTGACACTTCAGATTTCCCCATAGCCTTTCGTACACATCCTGAAGCCTTCCTTGATTCACCTAACCTGTGACTCACCCCTCTTCTTATCCTACCATCAGCAAAAATATTTACCCCTAAATGTACTGCTTCCGTTCTTCGACCACTCAATTATTAATATTCCTTGTTCTATCTTCCAGATACCAGTCTACCCTCATAAAGATATTTCCTCAATTTTCACCGCTTGCAAACATTATCTAACCCTCTGCCATTTCTTTTCACTATCCCCAACATCATCTGCAACATCAGCTTTTCAACATTCTCCTTCCCACAAATTTGTGTCTACGTTGTTTATCTGACTTCCTCCATCACTCCATCCATAAAGATATTAAACAGACATGGAAACATGATGCACCTTTGTCTCACCCCTTTTCACACCAAACCAGTCGTATTACCTACGTGCTCTAACACACGCTTTACCTCTGTCATAAAAATTCTTGAGTAATTTGTCCCTAATACCATACTTTCTAAACACTCATACACTTACTCTGTCAGTCTCATATGCTTCCTCCATGTCTGCGTATGTCACATACAGCCTTTTCCTTTTAATTTCAAACTTCTCACAACCGATTCATAACAAACACTTGATCCACAGAGACACCCTCTACCAAGTCTAAACCATCCTAGTATGGAAAGTAAAGTTATGCTTCTAAAATGCGTAGTCTCCTCTTTCATCTTTACTCTTAGACAAAGGAGCAAGTATTCCATTCATCCAGCCTTTCCCTTATCCAGACATACCTTCCACTCCCTGGTTGCACCATCCAACTGCAGTATCTCACTTGTAATCCCATCAGCTCCCAATGTCGTTCTGTTTCTCAGCATTTTGATGACCCCATTCTTGTCCTCTGTGCTACCTTCTACAAGCATATTCAAACTCCCTGTGTCATTTAGCTCTGCCTCTTCTGTCTTCCATTCATGGGAAATCTTCAAAATATTCATCCAGCCACCCAGGAATGCATTCTCCTCAGAAAGCATCGCCTCATTTGCACCCTTTATTCTGAATTCATTTTTTCGTTGACCTCTTTGCCCTTGTAGAACAGCCTATTCTTCTTCTTCTAGTGCTTGTCCATCTTCTTCCCCTTTTTCATATCATATGCCTTTTTCTCTCTTACCTTCTTCTTGACTTCCATGTCCATCCCCCTGCATCATGTGTGCAATCTCCTTTTCTATCTTGCAACCGCACATAAAATATTTATTTTCACTAAAATTTGCATTTCCTCATTCCTCCATTCCTTGATTTTGCTTCTCTTTCCATTTTCCTAAAGATGCAAGACCCCTGAATACTGGATGACCTCATCCTAAAACTGTTTACACTGTTCATGCACCACTTCAACTTCAGTGTCTTTAATGCTAGCCTACTTTTCATCCATTTTCGTTATGTGAGCTTCTCAGTTCCTCCTTTATCAAATGTGCTTACGTTGATTATCCTTGCAGCTACATTTTCACCCTTTCCTCTACAACCTGAATCTCCATCCATCTTAACTTTGGCTTTAACCCGATAAAGGTCAGGCCATTCCCATTCTCAAGATTACATCCATCAACTTGGTCTTTCATATAATCTGAACTAGTATAAAATTTAGCAGGCTATTTCCTTACAGATTTCTTTATCGTAATTATACTTGTAAATATATTTTCGGGGGAAGAGGGGAACCTTGTACAGCTGACAATCAAACCTATCCAAACATATTTCTACTAGACGTCATTTTCATCTACTCCACAAACTCCTAACATATCTGCAGTGCCATCTCGTTCGCTATTATTTACCCTTGTATTCAAAGCACAACCAAACTTTCTTTTCCTCTGAATCGTGTAAGGCATATATTTAATCTCTACCATTCCCGTTTTCATTCGTTTCTAACTCTGACCCATACACACTCACTATCATAACCATTCTCCTGGCACTCTTAATCATACACATACAAATCCTGCACTAACACATTTCTACTCTTTCACCTGTCCCCGGACCATGTGCTACATCTCTCTAGCTCTACACCTACTAGATACCCTAGACACAACCATCTTTTGCCCTGCCCATTTCTGAATGCACTGACCTTTCGGCTTTGTTTCAGTCGTTGCCAAAACATTCACCTTCCTCTAACTAATCCAGATATTATACATTTCTTATCTTCTGCACTCGTTCACACACATTTAGAACCACAAGCTGTATAATCTTTTTCCATTCAGTATCTTCCACGCCATGTGCAATGGAAAGAATGCTATTATCTCCAAGTGATCCACAGAAGTGGTACGTGGCTACCACTGGCCTAATACGAAAGGGATTATCTGCCATTTAGGGAACATTTCCTTTCATAAAAAGTTCCATAACCTTTCAGTAAGCACTCCTCTACCTCTGCGTACATCGGCACTTCCTTGGGCAGCAGGTTGTGCTATTTATTACCACTGCAGTAGTAATGCACAGCAAGAGAGGGACGTGATGAATATGGTTATAGTTGGTATCAGAAGATAGGATTAATTGCCATTTAGGAAGTATTCCTTCCCTAGTGGTTCGCAACCCTTAACCCTTTACTACTTTATCCTAGCATTATATGTGTGTATATACACACACACACGCACACACACACACACACACACACATATATATATATATATATATATATATATATATATATATATATATATATATATATATATATATATATATATATATATATATATATATATATATATATATATATATATATAAGAGGAACAGGATAGCCAGAAGACGTGGTAAAATTCCAGACATTATTATTTCTTAGAAATTAACAGAGGCACAGCCGAGCTTTCGGGAATACGTAACTTTTCCCATCATCAGGGTCACTTATCTATGGAATTACATAAAAAATAAAAAAGAAACAGTAAGAAAACTATACCGATTGACTAAATCTAAAAGTATTCCTCCTTAAATTGAAGTTTTCTAGAAACGACAACATAACCAGTTATATATATATATATATATATATATATATATATATATATATATATATATATATATATATATATATATATATATATATATATATATATATATATATATAGTGACGTGGCCTGCACCCTGCACCGACACTGACTAAGTCAGGGATTAAAACTTTGGAATGCCACTGATTTCGGATAGAGTGAAAAGTAAACAAATTCCATCTTACATGATGTGATATTGTGGGCAGTTAGTTTTTGAAAAGACGCAACGTGAAATATAGTTTTTATAATACTTAAATTGGAAATGTCAACATATTCCATGATACACATCGTAGAAATATTGAAAGATTCCTAATACCCAATACAGAAATGCCAAGAGATTTCTTAACACGCAATGTAAAAGTGACAATAAACGGGGTAATATACAAGCAGGAAGTTTCAACAGTTACTGTAATAATCACAGTGAAAATGTCAACAGCTTCTATAATATGCAATGTGGAACCATTATCATATCCCATCATACACTTTATGGGAATGTCAAGAGTTTTTGTATTACATAATGTGACTATATGAACAGTTTTTGTAATATGCCATGACTAAATGTCACCAGTTTTCATTTAAAACAATGTGACAATGTCAACAGATACCTTAATAAACAAAGTGAATGTCAATAAATTCTGTAGTACGCAATATAAAAATTTCAAAGGCTTTGCAATACAGTGTGGAAATATCAAGAGTATCCATAACACATAATGTGTGAATGTCGACAGACTCTGTGATATTCAGATCAGAAATAACAGTTTTCTTAATACTCAATGTGGAAAAATCTGCAACACATATTGTGGAAATATCGTTTCCGTAATACACACAGTGTAAAAATATCAGCAGATGCAGTAATACATAATGTAGAAATATCAGCAGATGCAGTACTACATACTGTAGGAATGTCAGCAGATGCAGTAATACATGCTGTAGAAATATCAGCAGATTTAGTAATACTTACTGTAGGATTGTCAGCAGATGCAGTAATACACACTGTAGAAAAATCATCATATGCGGTGATACACTGTAGAAATGTCAGCAGATGCAGTAATACATAATGTAGAAATATCAGCAGATGCAGTAATACATACTGTAGGAATGTCATCAGATGCAGTAATACATACTGTAGAAATGTCATCAGATGTAGTAATACACTGTAGGAATGTCATCAGATGCAATAATACACTGCAGAAATGTCAGCAGATGCAGTAATACATAATGTAGAAATGTCAGCAGAATATGTAATGCCCAATACGAAAATGTCAGCGGCTTCCCTAATAGACATTGTGTAATTGTAAACAGATTCAAAGTATACGATGTGGAAACATCAACATATTCCATAATTAACAATGTGAAAATGTGAATAGATTCCACGCTGCACAATCTGGAAATAACAACAGACTGTAATACTCAGTGTGAAAACACCAACTGTTTTCGTACTGAATCATAAGGAAGTGACGAGAGAGTCCTTCACACAACGTAGGAACGTCAACAAATTCTATGAAGCACAATATGACATGTCAACAGATTTCATAGCACACAATGTGGAAATGTCTACAGTTCACATAGTATAAAGTGTAGTGATGCAAACACAATCCATTTTACTGAGTGTGGAATCGTCAAGAGATTCTGTAGCGCTATATGTGGAATTGTCAAAATTTCCTTAATGTGGAATTATCAACAAATTACTTGACACATGATATGAATATTTAAAAAATTTCTGTATTACACATTATGGAAATGGCCACAAATGCAGTAATGCAATGAGGAAATGTCAAGAGATTCTGATAAACACAATGTAGAAATGTTAACAGAATCCTTAATACTCACTAGAATTGTCAATAGGTTCTATAATCCAAAATGTGGAAATGTCAATAGCTTTCTAAATGTATAAACTTCAACAGTTTTTGTAATACTCAGCATTGGAATGTCAGTTAATCCCACACTACGCACAAATTTTGAATAATGCTGACGGCACTGCACTGGCTGACAAGTGAAGTCATGAGCTGGCCATCTTGCATTTCTCAAAAAGCCACTTCCATCTGTAAATGAACTACTAGCAGTACGGAGTGAAGGCAGATTTTCCCTAAATTATCTTTTTATTTTCTATTCTTCAAACAATTTTATATGTAGACAGATTATTTTTATTACTACAGAGTACATAAACAGTATACGTAACTGTGGGACATTCAATACCTCACAGTGAATTTACTCTACCTTGCCTGAAAACAGTTCTAGGAATCATTCTTATTAATGACATCAATAGGATTATGAATTGTTTCTCTATGAATGTGCTGTGGTCAAGTGCAAATTTTGCAGAATCTCATAATAGCTATGTACCTATGGAATTCTAACCTTTGTCTTCACTGTTCAGTACACATCAAGAATATCGAGTTGAAAGTGTTAGGTTTGTTAATTAGTCTTTTAAGTGAACTAAAAGTCACTTGTATGATCTATGCTGTACTTTAAGTTTGTTTTATTTTGCGATATATGATAAGTCTATTTAGAAATTCAGTTTTAACCATGAATGATACTGTTCAGGAGTAACAATAGGTTGTTTTGGCGTTTCATGACCGTAGCCAACATCTCAGCGTGGAAGTTCTTGTGGGTGGGTGATAACAATCAAGCGCTTGGTAACAACAAAACAAAACCAAACAAAAAATAATGTCCAATATGTTGCGATTACTGCTGCGTGAAGAATGCCTTTATTTACTTATAGGTTTCCTTTTTAATGTTTCTGCCGCAGGACTGAAGTGAAGTTTCATGAGTACAGTAGGTTTCGTGATTTTCAGTAATAATTTAGAGGGTTTAAGGAATAGAGTTTTCTATTTCTTTTTCTTTTTTTAAATGTTGTTTTATAATGCTGCTGGGAAAATGTTCCTCTGGTGTGCAGGGAATTTGATTAAATTGGACAATTTTGACTGAAAATAACCCATGAGATGCCATCCTTACTAGAGTATATTGGATATAATTATAAACAGCATAAACATAACTCGATATAATAGTAGTTATTATAAATAAGAATAGAGCAACTAAAACATCGTGTCGTAGCAGATCCTCCGGTATTCTTTGACGGAATCAAGTTCACTGATCTTTGATGGAATGCGCGCAGTGTGTACCAATTATATGACGCGTTGCTTTGAGAGTTGAGAAGGTGAGGAGGAATAAAATGCGGCTTATTCATAAAAAATCATTAATACCAACTAAAGGTTGCTTACTTAGCGGCTTTTCGTCCCTAAGCTGGTAAGATATTTGCTAATGAGAAGTAAAGAAAAGGTGTTACGGGAGGGAAGGTGCGCCTCGTTTGCGAAAATTGTGGAAATTTGAAACACTGGGGCAGTAAGATGAAAAGGGGTTCAAGATACGTTCGTTTGCAGAAATGTGAATCCTTTCTAGACTAAAAGAGAATCCGCGATAAGCAAAATAAATAAATAAATATATAATAAAAAATAAATTACTAGAAGGAAGTTGACTTTGTCTGTGTGTGTTCATGCTTGGAGTAAACAGCAGTGAAAGGACCAGTGTTCTTGGCTGAGTTCTTTCAACGTCAGTTTTCCTTGTAATTTTGTTTTATGTTAAGTCTTAGATAAGAATAAGATCTAATTGAATAAATATTAGAAATATTAATTGAAATTAATTTACCTTTTACGTCTCGACAAAATCTTTTCAGCAAAGTACAATTTCAACTTTTAAATTAGCAACTTGATATGAAATAAATTGTTATTTTAGCCCTGGTTTTACATTAAAAAAGTGGCATATAAACATCAGTTACACAATAAATAAAAACAAATTCAACTTGCTTCTTTGTTTATATC
>NC_089798.1:16217888-16242888 GCF_040412425.1 Macrobrachium rosenbergii
TCTTGCTAATCATAATACCTCCCCATACAAGATGATGTACATACCTCCTTCGGTGTGTACATCGATATTCAAGAATGAGCGGCAAATGCTTTACGTTACTCTACATTCTGCCTTGCAATGAACTTTACTACTAAAGGTTTTATGAAGCTGTGACATTACTTTTAATAACACATTGGGACAATTTTCGTTAACAGAACGCAAAGTGATTTAAACACTTGCAAAAGAATAATTACTTTAGATTTGGTTACCCACTGGTAACTTTATAAAGTGACTCGAACAATTGTGAATTAATTAAGATTATAGGACCACGTATATGAGGCTATGGCCAACAAATGAAAAGAAAGGTTATTGTTCAAGAATTAAAATACACGGTTACTTAATTTTAGATAAAATGCATGCAGTTAGTACAATCTGCCTTGAAGAGGCTGTGTAAATGAAAAACAGCGTTTATTTTTGTAAATGACATCCCCTTTTACGCGATACTGTAATGACTATACATATTCGCATTGATAATTTATCTTCGTTTTAACGTACTTTGCTTAGCAACGGCCCCACACGGATTTTGACAGCTGTATGCGGGCGAGAGTATTCGCGAGGTTTTAATTCGCTAACCTTAAACTACGCTAATTTTATGCGTCCACTGCCTACTCAATGTTATGACGGGCGAGCAGACAAAAGATGTGGGGTAGGACAAACAGCGATCTTGGAAGGAATGGAAGGGGGAAAAGGGATAATAATAACAAAAGGAAAATTACCAAGACGTTACGAATGAAAAAACTTGACCGCATATGAAAGGCGGGACACGTCCCTCAGAGCTTACGAAAGGGGCATTTAAATCACAAGGGCAAGAGTTTATGACTCGCGATTCATTAAAATAAAGATAACTAAATGACTAAAAGAAAGTAAATGATATTGGCAGAAGAGCTAAGGGAAAAAGAGTGAGGGTTTTATTGTGTTAGGCGGGAATTTATCGTCCTTTGCCTATAAATTACGGCCCGGACTATCACTTCAGTCCCAGGGCGAGGAAAGTGCACCCGAAGGGCGCGACTCCTTCAGGAGGGGGCTGACACGCACGCCCGGTGCCAAGGTATGGGCGCAAGGGCGTGCCACTTCTCACTCTGTTATTCTTAATGATTTATACATTGTGTGGGAATGGTATCCCGTATTTAATTGCCTCTTGTGGGGATAATTTAAGGGAAGATTAAATAGAATGGTGATAAGAGATAGCAGTTCCTGAGGAACGGAGGAAGATAGAGGAGGGCCTGACATCCCCTTCTGGATTAGGGTGCCAAGACCTTCGAAAGATGAAATGGTGGCACAGGTGCCATGGGGAGCTCTGGAGCTCTTTGTAAATTACCTGGAATGTCCCACGCCCGTGGTAATTTCGCCTCGAGCCTTTCTTAATGGGACAGTTGTCCTCGGCCGGGAAGCGGAGGGCCCGCGACCGGAGGGCGGCACGGAGTACCACCTGGGCCTGCTGATGCGACAGCTGACGCAGGAGTGTTCCGTCGCTGGTTCTACCATGATCCGTCGCGGCTCTTGTAGTTCATCGGCCAAGTGAGATATGGCAGAATCCTGACTTGCAATTGCGTCGGCGACGGGCTGAGGCAGAGAGGAGGCGGTCGGGGGTGGCGTGAGCGGCTCGCAGGTATCGATGACCAGCTCAGGCACGGGTTGCGAGGCCGCACCTGCAGGTGAGCTTCCGCGGTGGTCGGGAGGAACCGTCTCTCTGACCGACGCTGGTAGCGGTGCCAGGCCGGGGGAAGAGAGGGGTCCTGAGTTGGATCCCGTGAATGGAGATCGGCGTGCGCTCTGGCGCTGGCACTAGGGCAGAGTCAGGCGCTATCAGAGGTTTCTTGGGCTCGTCGGTCAGGACGGACGAAGCTTGGCCCTGCTCGGGGCATGCAAGTGGCACCGGCAGGAATTTGGCATCTCCTGAAGGGAGATCTGATTGGGGCCCTGGCACTGGCACTGAGGCAGGGCCGGGCACTGGAATTGGATCGGGAACCGATCGAGGGGCCACTGTACATCGTACTCAGGTGGCACTGGTGGGGACTGCACGTCCTCCTGGTACCCAGGGGCGCCAGTCTTGGCTGAGGGAGAAGCGGGGAGGATTACTTTTAATCCGCGGGATGATTCGGGAATGGGGACCCCTAGATTGTCGTGGATTTCGGTGGGGACTGAAAGTCCTGTCCCAGGATGACGTCATAGCCTCCGGGAGATGGCTTGCTACTGCAAGATTGCAAATTTTGGATTGGTGAGGTCTTGTGACTCTCAATTGGACCGTAGGGAGTATCATTTTAAATTGATTTATTCCCTCGATCGTGACGAGTTTTCGCCTATTGACGATAGCTCCGTAGGGAACTCTGTCCCTTCGGATGAGGGAGATTTGTGCGCCTGAGTCCTCGAAAGCAGTGACTCGGCGCGCGTGGCTACCTCGTGGAGGGGCCATGTATACAGGCCCTTCGGCGGGAGGGCCTAATGACTTGGGATCTGTGACGGCCAAGGCGACGGTGGGAGTAGTTGATTTATTATTGCGTGGGCATTTTTGCCCATGCGGGAGAATGGCCATAAACCTTGCACGCCGTGCAAAAGGTCTGGCTAAAGTCTTTCCGCTGCTGCCCTGTGGAGGGCGTGGCGGCGAGTTATTTGTCGGTTTTCCGGGAGAGAGAGGAGCCGGTTTCTTGCTCCTGCACTGTTCGGAGGAATGCCCCTTTTTCTTGCAATAATGGCAAGTTAGGGGCTTGCCCGAGTTCCCATTTTTGTGGGAATTTGAACCTCCGAGGAGTGACGGGGATTTATCTTCCGCCCCATGGATCCTTCTTGAGGGTGGTGGGTTTCCCCACATATCTGCTATTCGGCAACACTCGGTGAGTGTTGCTGGGGCTTTTTCCACTATATGGGTGGCGAGGGCAGGAGGGGCGTGGCGCAGGAAATGCTCAATTTAAACCGCTCGAGTACCTCGGCGGTGTTAGTGGCTCCTTCGGAATCGAGCCATTTTGTCAACGCCTGCTCCGAATGGTACGCCCAATCGGACCAAGTCTGGCCTGCTTCTCTGGGCTGCTCTCTCCAACGTCTCCTCCACCGCTCTGGGGTAATCTCGTGCGCCTTCAGAACTGCTTGGCGTATGGCTTCCCAGTTTCCCCATCGTCTGCTGGGAAGGGCGTGGTAGGCAACGAGGCCTTTCCGCCCAGGAATTTAGTGAGAACAAGGGAGAGTTCCACGGGGAGAGATCACAGCACTCCAGGACTCGTTCGGCCCTTTCAAGCCATACTTCAGGGTTCGGACTCTGTCCATTTTGGCATGAACGAGTGAGCTTGGCTGAGGGCACTCATTCCCGCTGCAGGGGCGGGGGGTGGCGTGCTGTCGTTCTAGCACCTGGAGCTCATGGGCGCTCTCTCTCTCTCTCTCTCTTCCTCTCTCTCTCCTCTCCTGCTCTCGTTCTCTCTCTCTCTTTCCTCACGTTCTTTCTCTTGGGCAATTCTTTTTTCCTTTCTTCACGTTGTTCTTGAGCTTCTTCTTCTCCTCTCGTTGTTCTTGTTTCTCTCTCTCCTCTCGTTGTTGTTCTTGGGCAATTCTTTCTCTCTCTCTCTTCACGTTCTCTTTCTCTTGCTCTCTCCGTTCTCTTGGCATCGTCCACTCGCTCTTGAACCCATGCTCTCAGATCTTGCCCGATAGTCCCATGTCCTTCCCAGCGGACATGTAGAATTTGAAATCCTCGTTTTGTTGGGCTCTGGTATTAGCCATCTTGAAATAACGGGTATATGATATGTCTGAGAAGACTCAGGTTGTCTGAAAAGACTCAATTGCAGGAATCTGAAACACTCAATTGTTCAGACTGCAGGAGAATGGATCTGTCCGAATAAGACAGTTGATTAGTAAGTCTGAGGAGACTTTTTGTTAAAATTGGATGTGTCTTGGAAAGACGTGGTTGTTCTTGGCGAACGAATTCTAATATGCGTCTCGGAAGTCACGCTCGGACTTGGCCGGCTGTAGCGTGAAGTTAAGGAGTTGTTCTAACGAACTAGAATGATCAGTCCCGTAAGGGCTTAGATGTGTGTGAACTACACTATATAATGTCTCAAAAGGACTTAATTTTGGGTTCCTGCAGGAATGAGAATTCTCGCCACGAAATTCTCGCCACGTCTCTGAGGACTGGAATAGAATTTTTTTTTTTTTTTTTTTTAGGAGTCTCTGAGGACTGGAATTTGGAGAAATTCTCGCCACGTGCGACGTAGAATTTTAGGAGTCTCTGAGGACTGGAATTTGGAGAAATTCTCGCCACGTGCGACGTAGAATTTTAGGAGTCCCTGAGGACTGGAATTTGGAGAAATTCTCGCCACGTGCGACGTAGAATTTTAGGAGTCTCTGAGGACTGGAATTTGGAGAAATTTGTGGAATTTTAGGAGTCTCTGAGGACTGGAATTTGGAGAAATTCCACCACGTGCGACATAGAATTTTAGGAGTCACTTAGGACTTGGAATTACGATTCGTCCCTTAGGACTTAGGACTTAGAAATTACTAACGGGAAACCCAAAGAAAAATGTTTGCTGGGAAATGAATGGGGAAATGAATGCTACACACACGGGCATGGGCGGGGGGGGGGGGTGCAGGTCGTCTGGCCAACACCGGAGGTATTTTTAGATTCTGGGTGAATGAACCCGTATATGTATAGACCGTCTGGGATTCCGGGGAATTTCCCAGTCGTCTGAGAGGATAACAATACAATGGCCTAGTAATTTTCCCTATAAGCGGAGTTTAAATTTCGCTTTCCTAACACCTAACTCGAATTCTAACTACACTGAGAGAATTGTCAGCAATGCAAGCTGACTTCGTCGTGTCCCACGTGGGAATTTATTCGCGCCTAAATAACAGTTCGCTAATTCGAAATGCGAAGTAAAATTTATCACAGAGGAATTTCTTTCGCACTATTCCTCGAAGCAAGAATATGGCAAGGATTTTAACACAGAGGAATTTTCGCACTATTCCTCGAAGCAAAGGATGGTTAGCACTGGTTATTTCCTAACTACCTATCCTGAAAGGCATGCATTAACGAATCTAATACGGCGGTTCTTTTCTCTCAGTGAATACATGCGTCCCTATTTCTAATTCCTAGGAACAGTCACGATTGTAAAAAGGTTTTGCTAAGATTAACACATTACTTACGTGGAATTTTCTGGATCTGTGTGCTGGTTTTACACAAAAGGTTCGTAATTGTCTCGTACCCAGCTTAGCTTTGCTAATAGCTGATCTGGCAAGTTGCAAATGCAATAAAGCAACACTAGGGGAACTGCAACTGCAAAACGAGATCTATGGCCAGGTCGCCATTTTTACGTTTTTCCGTGGTTTTAGTTTGAAATATGCTCTGTGAGACAGGTAGCAACGATTTAAGGTAATTTAGCTTTGTGATTCTGACTTCGTGGGTACAGGAAAACGTAAAAAAGAGAAAAACACAGGAGAATTTCATACGAGCAAAGGGCTCTTGTTACTGAGGGAAATATTACGTAAAACACGTGGGCAAATTTAAAGGAGTGTATTTACATAAATGACATCAGTACGGGAAAGAGGAACTCAAGTAGATTACTATCCTGAAGGAGATTCCTACGGATTGAATGAAACTGGGGATTCCAGACACAGTCCGAGAAGCTTCCACGAAATAGGATCCCTCTGAAATGAGAGATATGCACATTATACGCCAGTAATGAAAATAGACAAAGAATAATGAATTCGAAGCTGCACTGAGGGTGCCAAAGGAGTAATAAAGAATTAATACTGCCGATGCAAGAGGCGCACGGACATTAGACAAGGGAGATTTCTGGCTTTCTCTTTAAGAAAATATTACGAGACAAAAGCGTGACTGAAATGGGGCTCTTCCAGGGCACTTTACCTTAGCAGATTTTCCGAGGGCGCGTAGAAGGCAGTCCGTGGATGACTTGCGATTTCCGAGGGCGAGTTTCTTCCACGTGGTGAGATGCAAGGGCTTCCGTAAAGGGGCAAGGCGATGGGGACTCCTCGAAACTCCAAGCAATGGCGTGTGGGCTCGAGGCAGGCCAGCGGTGGAGAGAACACTTGGAATACGGTCGAAGGGCACGAGGAAAAGTATACTTTGGAAAGGGCCATGTGGTTAGGATGCAAGGGCATCGGTGGGGCCAGGTGTTGGGGACGTCTTCATTCCATATCTTCCAGCCCGCGTGTGTGTCGAGACCTCGTGGGCTTTTGCTTTTTATCCCCTCCTATGGGGCAGGGGGTGCGCCCAACACAGATGTTTGACTCATTGCACCTGCTGCCTGCAGGGGAGGTTTTGGCCTGTAGGAGAGACACCCAAGCCAGATTACTTTTGCCTCGAAGGAAAGATCTTTATAAAAAATGGGAGCGCCTTTTTAATCTTTTAAACCCTTGTTTTTAAGTCGATAGACAGATGGTCTATCGATCGGCCGGCTGGCAGTAAATGAAACACAACAGAACAACCAACAACAACAAAGGAGGGGGAGGCAATTTGCTAGCGAATTCTTGCTAATCATAATAATATATATATATATATATATATATATATATATATATATATAGACCTAATTCTTTAAATTTCATTAAGACAAAATGAGTAAAACTGGATCAAGAATGTTTCGTTTATGTACTATGCATAGTTCATAATTCTCTTTAACATTTTTTAACTAAGAACTGATTGTTGTATTGTTTAAACAGGAAATGGTATTTATCCCCGAGATTTTATTCATCATAAATACAATTGCTTTCAAGGACCAACTGTCACCATTGTCCAAAATCTGTTTTTGATACAGTATCCTGTTTAAATGAGGTATGCTGTTATGTCTAAAAGATTTTATATATGGCTATATATTATATGTATTATATAATATATATATATATATATATATATATATATATCTTGAAGAATAAAAATAATATATATATTAATATAATATTTTGCAATTACTAAACTACTATAGTAGCCCTTTATCAGTAACTTTTAGGAAAACAGCACAGAAAGACAGGGGTGTCTTAAGAGAGTGTCTCCCTGTTAATTAAAATTTGACAAATCAAATTTGGAATGGAATAAAAATATACTTTCACGTTCCTCAGAAAAACTCCAAAGTGCTTGCCTTTAATAAGTTTTTGTGACTTTATGGAAATACTCTTTTTTTTTTGTGTTTGGATCAGAATCCTTTCCTTCCCGGGCGACAGCGTGAAGTTGCCTGCAGCAATTATTAACAGGAAGAATCATAATCGAAACAGGACACCTGAATTTTTGTTACATGAAATTACACCTAATGCAAGAGACAGAAGGCATATGAGGCTGACCAGAGATCAACAATAGCAGAAGCAGACAGACCACTGACCCAGTGACACACTGCTGTGCAATACCTTGTTACCGAGCAGCCGCTCGCCTCTTTTGTCCAGCCGATCCAAGTGCTACCTTAAAGTGCCACGAGTAGAAGTCCCACTCGTCTGAGGGCCCATTATTCTGCAACCAAGGATCTTCGCTTAAGGAAATAAGGTACTGTATGGTGGAGAGTGTTCGGTCATTCGTCTTATACTCTTATTTCATTTTGTTTCCTTTTCCTCTTGCATTGTGCTTAGACCCTGAACGTTGTCAGTAATCATTTATCATTGTTAAAGAATAATTTAATTGAACATAACGTGATGTCAACTTCTTAAGCCTTCAGCATCTCTTTGTAAAGATTAGTCCGAGTCCGTCTTTTGGCTTAACAAGTGATCATGTTCCTTCCTCTACATATTGCAGAAAGGGTGTGTGTGCCACTGTAGAACCATCCGTCTCCACTGTGCCCCTATGTCCATCAATCAAGCTAATCAACAGTGTTACTCATCATATTTCAGAAATTAAATATGGAATTCCTCTCCTGAGTCCTTCCATTACTTGAAATATCATTCTACTTACATTATTATTATTATTATTAAAGTAGTTTAACCAGACCACCAAGCTGATAAAAGCTGAAATTAATGGAGCTCTCATAGGAATAAATTCTTCATCACCATTTGATTAAAATACTAGGTCTAGGCCTGAAGTCAATGTGCTAGGACCCAATAGATCATCCAATACTAAGATGAATGAATTAAAATGAAATTAAAAACTGCACATAGGGTCACATGCTCTCATACAATAAATACATTTACTCAGACTTCCTTAAATACATACTAAAACGGTATATTAAAATTCAGAATATAAATTAAACAAAATTTTAAAAATTCTTTTTCTGTTTTGTTGGGATAATTCAAATGTTAAAAGGATTTTCATATTTTTATTATTTATTAATTTTTATATTTTGTTAATTAAATTACAGTTCTTCAAGAACATCATAATTGGAATGATTGAAAATGTGAAACATTCTGACAAAATTTCTTTCACTGACCTATTTCAAAAGTAGACATTCGTTGTCGGTCATACTTTGGACATTCAAATAAACACATGTCTGACCAAGTTTATTATTACTCTGCATTCTTAAGAGCACTCGGGAGATTACCCATGTGGGCTGCTCATTAAGTGCCCATGTGTCAGTTCGAGTATGGCCTATTCTGATGAAGAGTTAAAATTACTTGTGCGTGTCTCTCTTTGATATGATGAACTCCATTTTTTAACATTAGGTTTTATTTCTTGTTGTTTATTACTTTCAGGTTCTTCATCCCATATATATTGCCATTTATTTATGATACCCATTTTTATTTGAGTTACAAATAATCTGTAACAGGGATATTCACATTTGATCTTGTCATGTGAGTTGCTGCTTTAGCTGCTTTGTCTGCTTCTTCATTTCCTTTGAAGTCCCGTACATGCGCAGGGATCCAACATATCTGAGTCTGATCTACATTTTTTCCATTATTATATAATTTATGGAGATATAATTTAATTTGTTGTACTATATTATTATTCTATTTGTAACTTCTGAAGAATAGCTTCTATAGCACTTCTTGAATCACTGAAAATCACAAAATTATTGAATGATGATTCTTTAATTATTTTTATAGCTGATGCAATTCCATATAATTCTGCTGTAAATACAGAAGCATTATTAGGAAGAGAGAACTGATAAGTTTTGTCTTGGGACACTGCAGCATATCCCACTCCGTGTTCTGATTTAGATCCATCTGTATATATTCTCGTAATGTGGACCTTTTCGGTTTATATGCTCTATTGTATGCTGTCTATGGTGTTCTGTTGTATATGAGTTACTTTTTGATAAATACTTGAGGTGTGTGCAAATTCTCGTTTTATTCATTGTCCAGGGAGGAGGTGATTTTACTATTACAGGCACTTGTATATTTATATTCAGCGACTCAAACAATCTTTAGCTCTAATTGGGAAAGGTGGTGGATGGTTGTTTATAAATACATCTCTTAATTCAAATAATTTTTTTTGGAGAATCACTAGTTTGAATTCTTAAAGCACTTTTCATTGTTACTAGCTCTCTATGGAGAGACAAAGGCATTTCACCACATTCAACTTGTAAAGATGATTTTGGTGATGATCTAAAACATCCTGAGCATATTCTAAGGCCTTCATTGTGAACAGGGTCTAACATTTTCAGAACTGCGTCAGATGCCGAGCCATATACTTCGCTTCCATAATCAATGATGGACGGAACTGTTGCCTTATACAGCACAGTAAGGGTATGACTATCAGCTCCCCAAGTAGTGTTCGATAGTTTTCTAATTAGATTTAATGCTCTTTTACTTTTAGATTTTATGCATATGTAATGTGGGCCCTCCAGTTCAAGTGGGTATCAAATACTAATCCCAAAAATTTTGCTGTTTGGCCAACTGGTATACTATGGTTTTGATTTTTAAATCTATTTCTTCACCTTTTTTTTCCACTTTTTATTTTTATAAAACATGATTGCTTGAGTTTTATATATGGAAATATTTAAAGCCTACAGATGAGGCCCATTCATCTATTTTTACTATGCTTTTATTAATGATTCGTTCTGCATGTTTTATTCGGGATGCTGAATAATATATGGCAAAATCATCCATGTACAGGTTAATTTTAATGCCAATAGGCAACCATGATTTTTTACTGATATCATTAATTGCTAAAGTAAACAGTGTTCCACTAAGGACGCTTCCTGTGGAACACCGTTTTCAAGTGGAAATGTTCTAGACAGATCATCATCAATTCTCACCTGAAAATTGCGGTTTGTCAAAAAGTTCTGTATAAACCTAGGTAAATGTCCATGGATGTTGTTGTTTTGTAAAGTTTTTAATATAGCATACCTCCATGTGGTATCGTATGCCTTTTCAATGTCAAAAAGACAGCTACAGTAATTTGTTTTCGTTCAAAACCTCTACGTATATGGTCTTCTAAGTTACAGAACTAAATCCAATGTGGATCTGTTACACTGAGACCCAAACTGAGTGGGAGTTAAAATTTTATTTTCTCAAATGTGCCATGTTAGTCGAGCATTTACCATTTTCTCTAACAATTTGCATAAGCAAAATCATGTTAAAGAAATTGGTCTGTAATTATTTACATTGCTGGGATCCTTTCCAGGTTTGGGGATAGGAATTATTATAGCAGAAAGTTGAATTTCTTGATAAGGTGCTGTCTGAATTACGCCAATCATCTGGAAATAAGTTTCAAAGCCAGAAATGATTATAAAACTCTAATAAGTATGACTTTGCCAAAGGGTGCTAAGTGGCATATCATCTCAAAACAAATATTGTCACCTCCAGGAGCAGATTTATTGCTGTTCGAGCAATGGCATATTCCATCTCTGACATACTAAATTTTCTATTATAATATATATCGTCAATTGTTTCAAAATTTATTGTTATTAATTCTATTTTATTTTTTTTTTTGTTGAATTTATAAGTGTTCATCTAAATTCTTATCACTACTTACACATATTTGCTAAATTTTCTCCCATTATATTACTTATTTCTTTTGGATCAAGTGTTCTTTTCCCATCTTTTAATATGGCATGTCTAGGTGGTTTGACATGGGTACCATTTATTTTCCTGAATTTTTCCCATATTTTTTGTATGGGAGTATTATTAAACTTAGAGATCTGATACGTATTTCCTCCATGAAATGATTCTTCCTTGAATTACTTCTTTTCAAAATTTTGCAGATATTTTGTTGTATACAGGTTTTAATGTATCAATTTCTAGTAATAATACAGTCATTTTTTTAAAAGTTCTTTCTAATATCGGTAATTTTTTTATTAATTTTATTGAACTTTCTATTCAAATTATCTAATCGTCTCCCTATTGAGTGTTTTATATTTATTAATTCTGTTAACTCATCAGACCACCAGGGAACTTTGTGTTTTGTTGGATGAGGTTTTGACTTTGGTATTGCTTTATCAGCAGCATTTTTAATGAAATCAACAAGAAATTTATTAGTTTCATTATGGTCTTTTAAATATTCAAACTGTGGGATATTTCTAGTGTGCATTTCATATCGCTCCCAATCTGCTTTATAAATGTTATAGTGAGGGACATGCTTTGCAGGATTATTTTGCAATAAGGAAATTAATATTGGGAAATGATCACTGGTGTGCAAGTCATCAACTGTGTTCCAATCAATCTGTCAACTATGCTTGTTGTACATAAAGTTAAGTCTACTGAGGAAAATGTTCCATGTGTTTTTGAAAAATATGTGCTAATTTCATGTTATCATTTATACAGTTCACATGTTATTGGAATCCATTAACTCTTCTATTTTACTACCTATTCTATTTGAGTTTGTACAATGACAGTCCCATATTGGGTTGTGGGCGTTAAAATCACCTACTATTAATGTAGGTTCCTTGGTATTGTTAAGTAAATCTTTAAGTTTATCAATATCATAAATTTTATTAGGTTGGTTATATAAGTTATAAATTATGTAATTATCATTTTTTATTCGTATTTTAATACTTGATATTTGCAAGTCAGTAAAATTTACAGGTACTCTGTCATAACATACTTTGTTATGTACATATATAGCAGTACCTAAATTTCCTTCTTCCTCTCTAGATGTAGATACTAAGGTATATTTACCTATTGTTGGTATTGTTTTGTTGACATGTTGGAAACATATTATCATTGGCTCATATTCCTTTAGTAATCGTTGTATTTCTCCCAAATGTAATCTGGTCTGTAGACCATTTACATTCCATTGAATAATATAATTATTGAAAGTATAACGTTAGTGTGTTCAAGTTTTATTTTCTTTTTGTGGATCATCAATCTGCATTTTTTCTAAAATTATTTACAATATTTATTTGTTTTTCCTTATAGGACATTATGTGTCCAATGCACATACAGCCCTTTTCGTGAGTGTCCAAACTAGTAGTTTCTTTATTTCTGTAACTTATAAAATTTCGTATAGTGTTTGTTAAACTGTCCTTTGTTATGCTTTCATTTTTGTTGCACAGTTCAATGAAACATTCATTACATCCACATGTGTTTTCATGTGTCGTTTTTCATTTACTCTTGCTGCACCTATTGTTGGTGATGGGGTAAATAAATCTCCCATCAAATATAATCATTTTTGTCAATGGTTTGTTCCTCTACTATTTCTTTGGTGTTCTGGGTATCTGTTTCTATTGGTTTTATCATTACTTTAGGAGACAAAGGTATTTTCTTATTATTTGGTTTATGTTCTTTCTTGGGGTCTCCCGCCTTTATTTTAATGAATGTATCTCTAATAATGGTTGGTTTTTTGTTGGTCTTGGGTGGAGTTCTCTCTAAAGGTCTCTTTTTTTCTTTAGTTTCTAATTCATCAGAACTATCTTTTAATATTTCTGGAGCTTTGTATTGTCTTCTAGTGATTCTATTTCTTTTAAAACCTCAAATGAATTTGAGCAAAGATAATGTATACATTTCTTGGTCCTTTGCTATGTTGGTTTCTTCTTGCAAAGTGGTCATTTTTTCTTTGAGACTGATCTATCAGGGTTTTGTTATTCTTATTTATTTCCACTTTTGTTTCTTTGTTTGATCTTATTGCTGCAGAAAAAGTTCGTTTCTTAGATTAATCATGCATTCCTCTAACCTTTAATTCTAATTTGGCCTCTTTTATAGACATTCCTGTCCTTTCCTGAAGTAATTTCAATTCCGTGTTGTATATGTAATACATACACTCCTTAGATCTTGCATGGTGATTTTGTCCACAATTCACACATTTTGGTTCACCACACTTCCACTGTGTGGTATGTTTATCAGATCCACAGTATGCACATACAGATGTATTATGGCAATTTTTCTTTGTATGTCCATACATACTACAGTTTTGGCACTGTAGTGGTTTAGGAACATGTTTGACCGGTCTCAGTTCTCTGCTTTGGCCTAAGATTTTTATTTTTAAGGGTAATTCATGGCCTTCAAATTTTATCTTTTGCTATTCTTAGTATTTTTCATTATCCGTCTACTAGCTATGTTGTAAATTTCTCATTCTTGTATATTGTTGTACCTTTTTTTTTCAATCTAGCAATATATTCTTTTCTATCGGTTCATCATTATCAGGAAGTACTATGGTACCCTGGACACTGTTCATATTGTCATGTTTTTTAATATGTACTTTAACATTATCAATATTTTTTATATTTAAGTAGTTTTCCGATTGATTTCTTGTAGTGGTTTCTATCAACCACATCTGTTCTTTTACTTGTCTGAATGACATTTCAGTAGTTGAATGTCGATTCAATAAGAAGTTTTCTAATTTCAATGGCGATATTTTTTTCTCCGTTTCTAATGTTAGGAATCTTGAAAAAATTTCCACTCCCAAAGAGGGAGTCAGAAGTGGGTCAATGTTGGCAGAAAAATATATTTGGTTTTTTTGGCTTGTTTTTCATTGGAGCATAGGGCTCCAGTGTAATTTACGTTCGTATTTTTTCACTGATTTTTCCAGAGAGAGTCAGAGGAGGTTCCTGCAGTCGTTAACTGTGCTGAATCGCTACCATCAAAGGGTCAGGGGTACTTAAATCGTTAACACAACTTTGCATTAAGACAAGTAAAATTGAGAAAAAAAAAAAAAAAAAAAAAAACCTGAAAACCTTAAAAAGATATCATCAGCCTTTCATGGAGTTCATTCCTCCACTAATGGCACAAGTGAGAACCGAACAAATGTCCGCATCCCTACCCTACCCCAAAGGGGATACAAGGTCATAAAGCCGGGAGTTGCACAACATGATTAGAGTGGCTCAAGTGTAAGCCAACCCGCTTGATAGGATTGAGAGCATTACTAGAATACAATCATCCCCACCCTAATCACATTATGGGCAAACCGGACAGAATGCCGAGAGTCCTATTCCCAGAACTAGACCCCCTGGAATCCGTGGTCCAGTCCGATGAGAATAGTTCCGCCTGAAAACTCAAACTGGTCCGAACATTATCGGGCAGTTGATGGCCCAAATACGGTTCTCACTATTTACTTCGGATATAAACCCAATCCCAGTTATGATACCTTTTCCTATTTACCAGGTCCAAGAAATTTGTACGAAAGTGAAAATATCCAAACATTTAAATTGAAAGGTTTGTAGGTGATCCGTCAGGGCCGGGCTCTTATTCTTAACTAAGAACAAGAAGAAAAGCCAGGGCCCAACCCCATTCACCACGTGAAGGAACCTACTTTAATTGGATTCTATTTTACAGCTATTCTTGCATGTATGTGTTGGTTTCCAGTTAGATGTGTTATTACTAAGGTAAGAACTTACAGGTCCACCAGCACTCAGCAATATATATATACAGCATATATGCAAAATATATATATACATATATAAATATATACATATATAAATATATATATATATTCATATATATATATGTATTATATATATATATATATATATATTATATATATATATTATATATATATATATATATATATATATATAAAATAACCATGTGTATACACACACATACATATATATACATATATTATCACAACACATTATTATTATATATATATATATATATATATATATATATATATATATATATATATATATATATATATATATATATATATATATATATATATATATATATATATATATGTTACGTGTGGGCTTGGCTGATGAGTTTATTAAGTAATTAATGTAATTTATGGGCCCTGCTTCGCCAATGACACATGTAACCTGTCAAGTAAAGCTAAAGTTAACCTCAAAGACAGACAATTACTTAAATGAATAAGGTCGCCAGCTGGGGAACAATGTATGGGATAATGGATTACTCTGCAACAAATGGATTACATCAAACCTCTTTACTTCCCAATTAGTCCCGACAAAGAAAGAATGTGCTGTGATAGCGAGGAAATTACATGAACAACTGGTCAGCGTCTGACAGTCAATTCCCCCTTTTCTTCAAGTAAAAAAAATATAATGCAACGAGTGTCTATACTGGTAGATATTGTATGTAGTTTTGTATTGGTAAAGGCTATTTCTCTTCCGAACAATGGGATCAAGACACAAGGCTGCCTGAAATTTACTTACTTAACTTTCCCTAATTCCTACTTACTGCACGGGAATAGCTTACGCAATTCCACTAGGCAATAATAATTATTCATACACTAGACTTCACAAAAGAAATATGGTCATGCCAGATGGTAGCGAAGTGGTGAATACAAAGGGAAAAGATGAAATACAGTGGAAGAATACTAGTAAATCGACGAAGAAATTGTCAAATTTCTGACTTACCGTTGACGTGGGTTGCTTACACATGCACCCAATGATCAGAAGTCTTAAAAAGACCTGTTTGAGGCCTCACTAGTACTAATAAAACAGTAAGAGGGCAAGCACAAAGATTTAGTTATGCACAACGCGTGTGCTTCGCGTGGTTTCAAGTCTCTCTCTACTGGCGTCGGGTCAAGTCAGGGCAAAGCTGTAGTCCTGGGCTGTTGTTCGCGTCAGTATGCCAGCAGTCTGAAAATTTGACAAAACATCGCCAAATGCATAGAACAGAACAAAAGGAAGCTTAAGACCACCTTCACTAGACGTTATTTGGTAAAACCCTCTATGGGTTAGGCCCCTAATGCTAAACTATCCCTGCCTACCTTTGCCCTTAGTGTCGACAGAGACACCTTCCTGTCTTTGTTGGAATGATATTCTTACTAAATAATGCAGAGAGGGCAAACAGCAGAATATTTATAAAAACTCCCCCCCCCTTAAAGAAGGCCTTCACTCCCTTTTGGGCATGAGGGTCTGTACTAAGCAAGCTGTTTGCCTCTTTTACTTTCTCTTCTCCCCTGAGCAGATTTGTCCCGTGCAGTCTAACTAGCTACGGATCTACCTAACTCTAGATAGGATATGAGCTTTGATCACTTAATTACAGAATCCTAACTGTACTTAAAGGTGCTTACGGTTATTACGTGCTACCTTCTATAATCGTGATGTTTTAGACCTAGCCAAATGGTACATTCTATGGTATTCCCTAGCCTAACTTATCCTAACATGACTGTAGCACCAACATAAGGGACAATGAACTAACTAAATTACAAGGTTTTCTGCAATACAATTGGTAATTACTGGTTATTACATGAGGTTTACCTCATATGATAAATGCTTGCCTCACTGAGGTCTTAGGCCATGCGTGTCATGAGCGTAGTCGTTCTTTTCACAATGGTTTAGATTGTCTGATTTTAGTTACACTGTACTCATGTGATTACTATGGTTCAAAGGAAGGTGTAAGTGATAAGGTTACTATTCCGATGTACACAATCGGGTCTAGGCTATTGTATGGGAAAGAGATCACGCTGGCTACCTCCTCTGGGCAAGGGGCCAGGATCACTCTGAGATGGTAAGGCACTGTGCCAAGAGGGCACTAGTGCCAGGATGAGCTCATGGCTCTGCGACTACTGGGCTCTCTTCTCCCCTTCTTCTACTTCGGGTTCCTACAAGGCCTATCTATGTCAGACCTAGGAGGTAATGAGGGTACTGACTCTGGGGAAAGGCCAGAAGGGCTAGCAGGTGTGAAGTCAGGGGTAACTTCAGAAGCAAGCTACAGGAGGGCTCCCTACTCTGGCTGCTGCAACAACCGGAGCAAGAGTGATCTCGACCTCTGTGTCCGAGGAGGCCAGTTCCTGGTCTCCCAGAGAAGGTGTGACAGTTTGTCCACCAGGGGTTCATCCTCTGGGGACGGATTTGGTGAAGAAGGAGTGTCGGGTGCTGGAGGCTCTCTGGTTGCCATGATTAGTGCCATGAGGGATCCTGGATCTCCTGGAGGAGGATCCGCCTCATGATCTGAACCAGGCACAGGGTCCTCTTTAATTGGTGGCTCAACGTCCATGCCAGGCGGAGCGTGGCACTGACAGCGGTTGAGGGTCAGGCATGCCTGACAAGGGGTCCGGAAGTACAATACCTTGCGGATGGCTTGAATTTGGCTGCAGCAGAGCTTCCTGCCCCAGCTGGAGATCAGAGCCTCTTGGAGAGTCTTGCTCGGGGGCATCTGCTGGGCATGGCTTACTTGGGCAGCCCTCCCAATAAGTGGAGTGGCCTGTCCACTGGCACGTCCTACAGCGGTACTGCTCCTCCTGAACGTCTCTTCAGGGAGAGGGAGGACCTCTTTGTTGGCTGCCCCTTTGCAAATGGAGAGGGCTAGGCCAAGAATGATTTGGTGCGTGCTCCTTCCACTGGCCACTTCGGTGGGCAGAAGGTGGGTTTTTGTCTTGATTGGGTTCTCCTACAGTCTGGGTCTCTGTGGAGGAGGTAGCGTGGCTGCGAAGTGGCGTTGGAGAAGGGCTTCCCCAGAGAAGGTCCTGACCCAACCCACCACACAAGGCGGTGGGGTAGCATGCCCCAAGGTGTTGTGACCTGGAGCTTGACTGTGGGAACGGTAATGGTGTGGCCCTCTATCCACTTCATCTCCCACAGGGTTTTCTCGTCAACCATGGCACCGGCTGGCACTTGGGCCCTGGAGATCAGGCTAATGTCTGCCGCAGTGTCTACTGTGACTGGAAGGGTCACGGGCAGGCTAGAGCCCTTAAGGGGGGCCACCGAGATGAACTGGGTCTCCAGTCTCTCCAGGTAAAGTATCCTCTGCGGCCCGGCCGCGGAAAATGAGGTGCTGATGGGGTTGACGAACTTGGTGGTGGGGACATGATGTGGACAGGCCGGATAGCCAGCACTGTAGTGGCTGGCATCACTACAGGATCAGCACTGGCCCTTTGTAGGGGTTTGGTGACCTGCGGTGACTGTTGGTGGAGAGGGTTGAATGGATGTGGAGGGAGAGAAGTTCTGGCTGTTAGTAGGGGTCTACATGTTAGTGCCAAGCTTGTATCGGCACTCAGCTTCAGTGTGCCCCACTCTTTTACAGTAGGTGCACTTAGGCTTGCTCAGCAGTCCATTCTTTGGGCGAGTTGAGCCTGAGAGGTACCCTGGTGGCACTATGTGCCGCTGAGATGTGCTGTGGGACTGGTTGAAGGTTTCCCATGAATCGGCCATGTGGCAGGCTTCCATAAGGGTGATGGGCTACTTATCATTTAGATATACAGCAAGGGGCCCAGGCACACATTGGTAAAGATCCTCCAGCATGGTCCGATTAAAGAGGTTCTCAAACGTTGTGCAAGACAAGGAGTCTAACCAGCGAGTACCAGATTGGGTCTTGTGACAGGCCCATTCAGTCCAGGACCAGCCGACTTCCTTGGCAAGACCTCGGAACCGCTGTCTCCATTTCTCCGGGGTTATTTCGTAGGCCTTCATGATGACTCTATGCACTTCAACCATGTCGCCTCTCTGGCTCTTCTCCAGTGAGTGAAGGGCTGCCTTAGCTTTTCCCTCCATGTGCTTGGCTAGTACTAAGGCCCTCTCCGTCTCTGTGGTGCTGTAGTTATCAAAGAGTGCTTCTATTTCCTCCGGCCATGCTTCTGGCTCGTCCTCAGTCCACTTGGGGATGAGGGAATTAACGCTCGAGATTGGAGCATTTGGTGCCGCAGGTTTGGGGTTGGAGACTTGATTTCTAGCCATAGCTTCTGCATTTTCCCTTTTTGCTCTCTCCAGCTCGAGCTCCTTTTCCTTGAAGGCTAGTTCAAACTGTCTTCTCCTTTCTTCCCTTTTGTCTTCCAGCTGCCTCTGTTCGGCCTCATACCTCCTTTGCTTGGCTTCATAATTCTGCCGTTCGTGTCTTTCTTCCTTCTCTTGCTTGGCCAAGTCATCCATCTGCTCCTTGACCCACTTGGTGAGGCCCAATCCAGTGAGACCTGCCGCCGTCCCCAGCTCCATGAAGGCTTTATAATTCTCTGCTGCCATGGTTCTGGTGGGAAAGGGCATCTATCCGGGTCGACTGGACGTACTTGGGCAACAAGAAAGTGTCCCTCAGATTTAGGGTGACTCTTCAGTGATGTGGCACCTTTTCAATAAGGTGGCACTGTGGTTGGGTGTGCCGTGTAAAGGTCACACTGGTGGCACTCAGTATCCTTATGTACTGGTGTAATTCAGGTACCAAAAGGACTTTTCTTCTGTGTTCCTTTTGTCTGGTTTTGTGTTTCTTCTTTGCTTGGTGACACTATGGTGTCAGTGCATTCCTAGGGACCATTTACTTGAGTCCACTAGTTTGTATTTAAGGAAATGCACTCTACCCCAGCAGAGTGTAACAAATGAGTGAGAGAGAAAGGTACGGTACGAGAGAGAGAGAGAGAGAAGAGAGAGAGAGAGAGAGAGAGAGAGAGAGAGAGAGAGAGAGAGAGAGAGAGAGATGTAAGCTATTTGGTTGATGACAGTGCTTCAGATTAGTGGCACTGTGGAAGGAAAATTGAATTGTGGTTGCTTTTGAGGCCCACATGAGTGTCTGGTCCAAGTACCTGCTGTGCTACTACCCCCTTCTCATGCAGAGGGGGAAAGGCTACCTTCTGCTTAAGTCTGGGTAAAAGACCTTTCTCGTGACCGACAGTTTCTAACTGTAATTAATCTTAACTTGTCCTCATCTATTTGTGGGACAGAGGTTTTTTTTGGGGGTTTAGTTTAGTTAATTATCCCGGTGTCGCCCCGGACTTTCTGTGAAGAGGGTGCATGTACACTCGGTTAGGTTAGGTTGAATGCTTACTTAGATATATGAGAGAGAGAGAGAGAGAGAGAGAGAGAGAGAGAGAGAGAGAGAGAGAGAGAGAGAGAGAGAGAGAGAGAGAGAGATATTCAGCCAAGAAATTTGTGCTGCCTGAGAAAATTTAAGTAATATTTTTATAACTGCATGCTGGCAGGTTCTTACTGGGAGATACATCATCTTGGGCTCTTTTTTGGGAGGATTGTTTTAACAATCGTAACTTTCCTGTGGCCCGAGTTGTATGTCTTACACTGAGAAGTTTTATGATTTAGAATATGATAAGTTTCTTTTTCCTTATATGACTTCTTACGCCGGTGGATTTGTATAGGAACTTGTTATATATTTCCTAACTAAGACCTAACATTCCCTGACTAAATTATGTCTTGTTTTATGTATTGTATGGAACCCTATCCTATTTTCTATCTATCAAAGTCTATGTCTGGCTAAGATTTTGCGAGAGGGGTTACTCCGCACAACGAAGTAGTTCCCAAAGTGGCAATGAGGCAGAGGTTAAAGGTGACTGTGGTGCTACAAACCAATCACACAACCAAAAACAACAAAGGTTTTAAGATGGCGGACATGGGGAGCGGTCAACCAGGGCTCCAAAATGTTGGACGAATCCTGTTAGCACACAGCAAATTCAAAGCAAATGCGGCTGAGCGGCAGTCTCGGCGGATGAATACACGACGTCTCGAGGTGCGTTTGTTTACAATTGAACCACACAAAGCACTCGAATTCCTCTCACAAAATGAATGAAACAAATGCAGGAATACAGATTTTAATTAAATACACCAACAATGCAAAGGATTTTATGTTATGAAGATGGAAAACGAAGTTGCTATGAGCTACGCTTTTTCTTTTTCTTTCTTGCGTGGAATTAATTGCCGTCCACTTCCGTCACGCTTATGGAGGGGCCACTAGTAATACAACAAGGAAATGGATTCGTGATGTCCTGACGGGACTGAATTTATTTTACTTAAAAATGCAAATTATTAAGAAATGAACTGTTGCCGTTTGCTTGCTATATTAATGACACGGGATTTTGATATGCTTTCCACTATCTGAACACTTATTAACTCTGTTACGCCCGATTGGGGCCTCTTCGTAGCAGCAAACACGGTTACTGCTTTTGAAATTCAATGAACTCTGCAAATTTTGTCCTCCCTGCCTACAAGAGACACGTTAGGCACACTTTCTCCATTCTCTGTCATGCACTAGTTAACTCGTTCAAAATCAATTTCATGCATTAATCCTTGGCCGGGAAAAATAGCAAAATATTAACCCTTAAGGGACGGATTGAGCCTCAGTGTGAAGTAAAACAGGATTGGGGAGGTGGACAGATTGAGCCTGAGTGTGAAACAATATTACGCACCACTGATATGGTAAGAATGAGGTGAGAGAGAGGTGCCAATACTTCTATATGCTATAAATTCACTAATGGCAACTTTTAAACTGACCTGAGAGCCGTACCAGTTGCCACAGATTTCTTTTCAGCCATCAGTAATGCTTTTGACTTGAAGGTGGAAAGTACTGCCTCTCTCTCTCACATGAGTCTATTTGTAAATTTGCTTGCAAATATACGAAGGGGTTGCTGTTGTTATTTGTTTTTGTCTTTTACGATAGTATATCGGTTGTAAGTGTAATTTTACAAAGAAAATTGCAAAGAAATATTAGAAAAAGCATGTAAAAATAAAAAAAAAGTTACTGAATCTTATCTCTCGTAAATTTACATGAATATTTTTCAACAAATATGCAAAAAATTTATCACTGCTTTTATTTATCTGTTTTGATATTGTGTGACCAGTAATAATAATTTTACAAAATACAATAAATTTATTTATTAGAAAAAACATATATAAGTTGGTAAAATTCACGATTGTCTTGTAAATGAGGCCCCACAAGGGGTTGTAAATAGTCATTTTCAACTTTTCGTGGAAGGTAGGGAAAATCTTTTAGAATTTTTTTTTATTTATACAGTGTAAATGTACGTGTCATTCTCTTTCCATTGATGTGATTTTTTTTTTATTTTGTTGACCTCAAAGTTTCCCCGGTCTGGGGTGCTGCACATTGATAAATTATGCCGTCCCTTAAGGGTTAACAATGACTCAATAACTCGGCCAACGACCTTTGCTGGAATGTAGAACCCACGGTATCTGAACGCGGCAAAAGTGTTTCTTTTAAAATTTTTTAATTGTTAATTATAAATGCTCTCAATGCACACTTTCCTACCTACACTAATTTCTTAATTATAATCTTGTATTATTATTATTATGCCTTGTCCTGTTCCCTTGGTTGGAAGAATAGCATGAAATTAAATATCTGGGTTTTCTCTTTGGAATTAATGTGTAATTAATTTTGACTCCAGATTCTTTTATCTCTAAATCAATTAGTGATCCTGGCAAGGTCGCCAATGTTACTTTGGGGCTTGGCTGATGAGTTTATTAAGTAATTAATGTAATTTATGGTGCCCTGCTTTGCCAATGACACATGTAATCTGTCAGTTAAAGCTAAAGTTAACCTCAAAGACAGACAATTACTTAATTGAATAAAGTCGCCAGCCGGGGAACAATGTATGGGATAATGGATTACTCTGCAACAAATGGATTACATCAAACCCCTTTACTTCCCAATTAGTCCCGACATAAAGAATGTGTGGTGATGGCGAGGAAATTACATGAACAATTGGTCAGCATCTGACAGTCAATTCCCCCTTTTCTTCAAGTGAAAAAAATATAATGCAACGAGTGTCTATACTGGTAGGTATCGTATGCAGTTTCATATTGGTAAAGGCTATTTCTCTTCTGAACAATGGGATCGAGACACAAGGCTGCCTGAAATTTACTTACTTAACTTTCCCTAATTCCTACTTACTGCATGGGAATAGCTTACGCAATTCCACTAGGCAGTATTAATTATTCATACACTAGACTTCATAAAAGAAATATGGTCATGCCAGGTTCTCGTAGATGGTGGCGAAGTGGTGAATACAAGGGGAAAAGATGAAATATAGTGGAAGAATACTAGTAAATCGACGAAGAAACTGTCAAATTTCTGACTTACTGTTGACGTGGGTTGCTTGCGCATGCAACCGATGATCAGAAGTCTTGAAAAGACCTGTTTGACGCCTCACTAGTACCAATAAAACAGTAAGAGGGCGAGCACAAAGATTTAGTTACGCACAACGCGTGTGCTTTGCATGGCTTAATGTCTCTCTTCTCTGCTGGCGTCGGATCAAGTCAGGGCAAAGCTGTAGTCCTGGGCTGTTGTTCGCATCAGTATGCCTGTATGTAACCGCCGGCAGTCTGAAAATTTGACAAAACATCGCCGAATGCATAGAACAGAGCAAAAGGAAGCTTAAGACCACCTTCACTAGAGGTTACTTGGTAAAACCCTCCCCATGGGTTAGGCCACTAATGCTAAACTATCCCTGCTAAAGATGTTATTTTGTTTTAATAACACACCCTACCTTTTCCCTTAGCGTCGACAGAGACGCCTTCCTGTCTCTGTTAGAATGATATTCTTACTAAATAATGCAGAGAGGCGAACAGCAGAACATTTATTAAAAAAAAATATATATATACATACATATATATATATATATATATATATATAAATAAAATATATATATATATATATATATATATATATATATATATATTTTTTTTACATATTTCCTGGGTTTGTGGTAATTTCACAGGCCGTTTACAACGGAAACTTTATTTAATTGGCCTTGAAGTTCTGACTTGCGTAAAGGGAAATCATAAAAAAAAGGGGTGAATTTAGGAGCTGAAGGCTCTACTTCATAAGGAAATGTTATATAAACACTTGGGATAAATTAAAGAATTATATTTACAAAAGAAAGCATTTGAAGGGAAAATGGATAAGTAAATTGATAAAGGGCTTTTTAACGCCTGAATATCCTTCTACTGGAGTCTTGACTAAGGGCAAGGCACAGTCCAAGGTTTTACACGCCAGTAAAGGAACAATTTAACACAGAATAAGTCTCCAGTCTGCACTGAGGGTGCCCAAGGACTTGAGGAATGAATGACCACTTTACACTTGAACACAGGACATTGGAAATGGCACTGGATAAACTGGCACAAGGACAGAAGTGAAATACTAGTACTCCTAACTTTCTACAGGGCAAACTGTCGTGACTGAAAAGCCCTTACTCGCACTTTATCTTAGGGGAAGCGGGTCTCTGGTGAAGAATGACGAGGGGCGATCACCGACAATGCACACTGTCCCTCGAGGATGACTGGAGTCGGGCAGGGGGGAGAACGAAGGTCTCAGCAAATGTACCACTTGCCCTCGTGCATGGCTGTCCCCTACGACTGCTACTGCATGCCTCCTCCTCACACTACTAATTGCATACTGCTACTGCCCCTTAGATCTCCGGTCTTACCCTTTTAAGGCTCGCGGCCAGGGGTCGGTGCCATGTGCAAACGATGTGCCATTTTCCAGGTGGTCAGCAATCTGTTTCCTCTTCCCAGGTTTCTTGTGGATAAGGACAATTCAGGAAGCTTAATTTACCTTTAGAAAGGTTGTTTTAAGCAGCTTAGTTGGGCTAAGCTGCTAAAGGGAGTGGCATTCAGTCTCCTCTCTTTGCCCCTTCTTATCCGTGTCATCTCAATACCTGTTCCAGGTAAAAAGAGGGACAGATCAGAAAGTTTGATAACTTTGCTCTGATTTCTAGGTCAAATACGATCGGCCATGCGGCAGTGACGTTATTCTCAATAAACAAAGGGTAAATTAGGTGGGGAGGAAATGCAGCGACTTCTTGTAAATTAATATATATATATATATATATAATATATATATATATATATATATATATATATATATATATATATATATATATATATATATATATATATATATATATATATATATATATATATATATATATATATATATATATATATATAAACATAAACATTCACAGTTCGACCTCCTTCCTTGTTCCTTAGTAGAATGATGAATGAAACTTCATCAAAGTAAAGGGAGAGACCAT
>NC_089798.1:16245388-16257888 GCF_040412425.1 Macrobrachium rosenbergii
AGTCATCCACGGACCGCCTTCTACGCGCCCTCGGAAAATCTGCTACGGTAAAGTGCCCTGGAAGAGCCCCATTTCAGTCACGCTTTTGTCTCGTAACATTTACTTAAATAGTGAGCCAGTAATCACCGAATCCCTAGTCTAATGTCCATGCGCCTCTTGCATCGGCAGTATTAAGTCTTTATTACTCCATTGGCACCCTCAGTGCAGCTTCGAATTCATTATTCTTTTGTCTATTTTCATTACTGGCGTATAATGTGCATATCTCTCACTATTTCGTGGAAGCTTCTCGGACTGTCTGGAATCCCCAGTTTCATTCAATCCCGTAGGAATCCCCTTCAGGATCAGAAATCTACTTGAGTTCCTCTTTCCCGTACTGATGTCATTTATGTAAATACACTCCTTTAAATTTGCCCACGTGTTTTACGTAATATTTCCCTCAGTAACAAGAGCCCTATGCTCACATGAAATTCTCCTTTGTTTTCCTCTTTTTACGTTTTCCTGGAGCCACTAAGTCAGAATCACAAGGCTAAATTACCTTAAATCGTTGCTACCTGTCTCACAGAGCATATTTCAAACTAAAACCACAGGAAAAACGTAAAAATGGCGACCTGGCCATAGATCTCATTTTGCAGTTGCAGTTCCCCTAGTGTTGCTTTATTGCATTTGCAACGTGCCAGATCAGCTATTAGCAAAGCTAAGCTGGGTACAAGACAATTACGAACCTTTTGTGTAAAACCAGCACACAGATCCAGAAAATTCCACGTAAGTAATGTGTTTATCTTAGCAAAACCTTTTTATAATCGTGACTGTTCCTAGGAATTAGAAATAGGGACGCATGTATTCACTGAGAGAAAAGAACCGCCGTATTAGATTCGTTAGTGCATGCCTTTCAGGATAGGCAGTTAGGAAATAACCAGTGCTAACCATCCTTTGCTTCGAGGAATAGTGCAAAATTTCTCAGTGTTAAAATCCTTGTCATATTCTTTGCTTCGAGGAATAGTGCGAAAGAAATTCCTCTGTGATAAATTTTACTTCGCATTTCGAATTAGCAAACTGTTATTTAGGCGCGAATAAATTCCCACATGGGACACGACGAAGTCAGCTTGCATTGCTGACAATTCTCTCAGTGTAGTTAGAATTCGAGTTAGGTGTTAGGAAAGCGAAATTTAAACTCCGCTTATAGGGAAAATTACTAGGCCGTTGTACTGTTATCCTCTCAGACGACTGGGAAATTCCCCGGAATCTGAGATGGTCTATAAATATACGGGTTCATTCACACAGAATCTAAAAATAACTCCGGTGTTGGCCAGACGACCTGCAACACCCCCCCTGCCCATGCCCGCGTGTGTAGCATTTTTTTCCCCCCCCATTCATTTCCCAGCAAACATTTCTCTTTGGGTTTCCCATTAGTAATTTCTAAGTCCTAAGGGACGAATCGTATTTCCAAGTCCTAAGTGACTCCTAAAATTCTACGTCGCACGTGGCGAGAATTTCTCCAAATTCCAGTCCTCAGAGACTCCTACTAAAATTCTACGTCGCACGTGGCGAGAATTTCTCCAAATTCCAGTCCTCCGAGACTCATACTAAAATTCTACGTCGCACGTGGCGAGAATTCATCAACCAAAATTCCCAGTCCTCAGGGACTCCTAAAATTCTACGTCGCACGTGGCGAGAATTCATCAACCAAAATTCCCAATCCTCAGGAACTCCCAAAATTCTACGTCGCACGTGGCGAGAATTTCTCCAAATTCCAGTCCTCAGGGACTCCTACTAAAATTCTATGTCGCACGTGGCGAGAATTCATCAACCAAAATTCCCAGTCCTCAGGGACTCCTAAAATTCTACGCCGCACGTGGCGAGAATTTCTCCAAATTCCAACGGGAACCCAAAATTAAGTCCTTTTGAGACATTATATAGTGTAGTTCACACACATCTAAGCCCTTACGGGACTGATCATTCTAGTTCGTTAGAACAACTCCTTAACTTCACGCTACAGCCGGCCAAGTCCGAGCGAACAACTCGTGACAAAATCCAACCACGTGACAAAATCCGACTATGTCTTCTGAGACACATATTTCGGAAATTCTCCTCGCCAAGAACAACCACATCTTTTCAGACATATCCTATACCCATTATTTCAAGATGGCTAATACCAGAGCCCAACAAAACGAGGATTTCAAATTCTACATGTCCGCTGGGAAGGACATGGGACTATCGGGGCAAGATCTGAGAGCATGGGTTCAAGAGCGAGTGGACGATGCCAAGGCGGAGAGAGCAAGAGAACGAATTGCCCAAGAGCAACGAGAGGAAAAAGAACGTGAGGAGAGAGAGAGAGAACGAATTGCCCAAGAGCAACGAGAGGCAAAAGAACGTGAGGAGAGAGAGAGAGAGAGAACGAATTGCCCAAGAACAAAGAGAGGAGAGAGAACGTGAAGAGAGAGAGAGAGAACGAATCGCTCAAGAACAACGAGAGGAGAGAGAACATGAGGAGAGAGAAAGAGAACGCGCCCATGAGCTCCAGGTGCTAGAACGACAGCATGCCACCCCCCCGCCCCCTGCCGCGGGAATGAGTGCCCTCAGCCAAGCTCACTCGTTCATGCCAAAATGGACCGAGTCCAAACCCGAAGTATGGCTTGAAAGGGCCGAACGAGTCCTGGAGTGCTGCGATCTCTCCCCCGTGGAACTCTCCCTTGTTCTCACTAAATTCCTGGGCGGAAAGGCCCTCGTTGCCTACCACGCCCTTCCAGCAGACGATCGGGGAAACTGGGAAGCCATACGCCAAGCAGTTACGAAGGCGTACGAGATTACCCCCGAGCGGTGGAGGAGACGTTGGAGAGAGCAGCCCAGAGAAGCAGGCCAGACTTGGTCCGATTGGGCGTACCATTCGGAGCGGGCGTTAACAAAATGGCTTGATTCCGTAGGAGCCACAAGCACCGCCGAGGTACTCGAGCGGTTTAAATTCGAGCATTTCCTGTGCTACGCCCCTCCTGCCCTCGCCACTCATATAGTGGAAAAAGCCCCAGCAACACTCACCGAGTGTTGCCGAATAGCAGATATGTGGGAAACTCACCACCCTCAAGAAGGATCCATGGGCGGAAGATAAATCCCCGTCCCTCCTCGGAGGTTCAAATTCCCACAAAAATGGGAACTCGGGCAAGCCCCTAACTTGCCATTATTGCAAGAAAACGGGGCATTCCTCCGAACAGTGCCGGAACAAGAAACCGGTTCCTCTCTCTCCCGGAAAACCGACAAATAACTCGCCTGCGCCCTCCACAGGGGCAGCGCGGAAAGACTTTAGCCAGACCTTTTGCACAGCGTGCAAGGTTTATGGCCATTCTCCCGCATGGGCGAAATGCCCACGCCATAACAAATCAAATACTCCCACCGTCGCCTTGGCCGTCACAGATCCCCAGTCATTAGGCCCTCCCGCCGAAGGGCCCGTATACGTGACTCCTCCACGAGGTAGCCACCCCGTGTGCCGAGTCACTGCCTTCGAGGATTCGGGCGCGCAAATCTCCCTCATCCGAAGGGACAGAGTTCCCTACGGAGCTATCGTCAATAGACGAAAACTCGTCACGATCGAGGGAATAAATCAATTTAAAATGATACTCCCTACGGTCCAATTGAGAGTCACAAGACCTCACCAATCCAAAATTTGCAATCTTGCAGTAGCAAGCCATCTCCCCGGAGGCTATGACGTCATCCTGGGACAGGACTTTCAGTCCCCACAGAAATCACGACAATCTAGGGGTCCACATTCCCCGAATCATTCCGCGGGCGTGAGTAATCCTCCCCCGCTTCTCCCTCAGTCAAGACTGGCACCCCCTGGGTACCAGGAGGACGTGCAGTCCCCACCAGTGCCACCTGAGTACGATGTACAGTGGCCCCCTCGATCGGTTCCCGATCCAATTCCAGTGCCCGGCCCTGCCTCAGTGCCCGTGCCAGGGCCCCAATCAGATCTCCCTCCCGGAGATGACAAATTCCTGCCGGTGCCACTTGCATGCACCGAGCAGTGCCAAGCTTCGTCCGTCCTGACCGACGAGCCCAAGAAACCTCTGATAGTGCCTGACTCTGCCCTAGTGCCAGCGCCAGAGCGCTACTCCGATCTCCATTCACGGGATCCAACTCAGGACCCCCTCTCTTCCCCCGGCCTGGCACCGCTACCAGCGTCGGTAAGAGAGACGGTTCCTCCCGACCACCGCGGAAGCTCACCTGCAGGTGCGGCCTCGCAACCCGTGCCTGAGCTGGTCATCATTGCCTGCGAGCCGCTCACGCCGCCCCCGACCGCCTCCTCTCTGCCTCAGCCCGTCGCCGACGTAATTGCAAGTCAGGATTCTGCCATATCTCCCTTGGCCGATGAACTACAAGAGCTGCGACGGATCATGGTAGAACCAGCACGGAACACTCCTGCGTCAGCTGTCGCAGCAGCAGGCCCAGGTGGTACTCCGTGCCGCCCTCCGGTCGCGGGCCCTCCGCTTCCCCGGCCGAGGACGACTGTCCCATTAAGAAAGGCTCGAGGCGAAATTACCACGGGCGTGGGAATTTCCAGGTAGTTTACAAAGAGCTCCAGAGCTCCCCTGGCATCTGTGCCACCATTTCATTTTTCGAAGGTCTTGGCACCTCTAATCCAGAAGGGGATGTCAGGCCCTCCTCTATCTTCCTCCGTTCCTCAGGAACTTCTATCTCTTATCATCCTCTATTAATCTTTCCTTAAATTATCACCACAAGAGGCAATTAAGTACGGAATACCATTGCCCACACAATGTATAAATCATTGAGAATAACAGAGTGAGAAGTGGCACGCCCTTGCGCCCATACCTTGGCACCGGGCATGCGTGTCATCTTTTCCTGAAGGAGTCGCGCCCTTTGGGGTTCCCTTTTCTCGCCCTTGGGCTGAAGTGATAGTCCGGGCTGTAATTTATAGGCGAAGAACGATAAATTCCCGCCTAATACAATAAAACCCTCACTCTTTTCCCTTTAAATCTACTGCCAATATCATTTACTCTCTTTTAGTCATTTATTTATCTTTATTTTAATGAATCGCGAGTCATAAACTCTTGCCCTTGTGATTTAAATGCCCCTTTCGTAAGCTCCGAGAGACGTGTTCCGCCTTTCATATGCGGTCACGTTTCCATTCATAACATCTTGTTAATTTTCCTTTTGTTATTATTATTCCTTTTTCCCCTTCCCTTCCTTCCAAGAACTCTGTTTGTCCTAGACCCCACATCTTTTGTCTGTTCGCCCCGTCATAACATTGAGTACTCAAGTGCGGGCAGTGGACGCATAAAATTAGCGTAGTTTAAGGTTAGCGAATTACAGTTCGCGAATACTCTCGCCCGCATACGACTGTCAAATTCCCGGTGTGTGGGTCGCCCCTCAGCTCGCATTGAACGATAGCTAAGCAAAGAACGTTAACACGAAGTTAAATTGCCAGTGCGAATATGTATAGTCATTACAGTATCGCGTAAAAGGGGATGTCATTTACAAAAAATAAACACTGTTTTTCATTTACACAGCCTCTTCGAGGCAGATTGTACTAACCCCATGCATTTTATCTAAAATTAAGTAACCGTGTATTTTAATTCTTGAACAATAACCTTTCTTTTCATTTGTTTGCCATGGCCTCATATACTTGGTCTTCTAATCCTAATTGATTAACATTGTTCGAGTCACTTTATAAAGTTATCAATGGGTAACCAAATCTAAAGTAATTACTCTTTTGCAAGTGTTTAAATCACCTTGCGTCCTGTTAAAGAAATTTGTCCCAATGTATTATTAAAAGTAATGTCACAGTTTCATAAAAAACTTAGTAGTAAAGTTCATTGCAAGGTAGAATGTAGAGTAACGTAAAGCATTTGCCGCTCATTCTTGCATATCGATGTACACACCCGAAGGAGGTATGTACATCATCTTGTATGGGGAGGTATTATGATTAGCAAGAAATTGCTAGCAAATTGCCTCCCCCCTCTTTTGTTGTTGTTGGTTGTGTTGTTGTTTCATTGACTGCCAGCCGCCCGATCGATAGACCATCTGTCTATCGACTTAGCACGGTCAGAATACAAGGGTTTAAAAGATTAAGGCCACTCCCTTTTTAAAACAGAACTTTACTTCGAGGCAAAAGTAATCTATCTTGGGCGTTTTCTTACAGGCAAAGCCTCCCCTGCGGGCATCAGGTGCATATGATTCAAAACCCCTATGTGTTGGACGCACCCCCTGCCCCATAGGAGGGGATAAAAGCAGAAACCCACGAGGTCTCGAGGCTTACACGCGGGCTGGAAGATATGGAGTGAAGACGTCCTCAACACCTGGCCCCATCGATGCCCTTGCATCCTAACCACGTGGCCCTTTCCAAAGTATACTTTTCCCTCGTGCCCCTCGACCGCATTCCAAGTGTTCGCTCCACCGTTGGCCTGCCTCGAGCCCACATGCCATTGCTTGGAGTTTCGAGGAGTCCCCATCGCCTTGCCCCTTTACGGAAGCCCTTGCATCTCACCACGTGGAAGAGACTCGCCCTTGGAAATCGCAAGTCATCCACGGACCGCCTTCTACGCGCCCTCGGAAAATCTGCTACGGTAAAGTGCTCTGGAAGAGCCCCATTTCAGTCACGCTTTTGTCTCGTAACATTTACTTAAATAGTGAGCCAGTAATCACCGAATCCCTAGTCTAATGTCCGTGCGCCTCTTGCATCGGCAGTATTAAGTCTTTATTACTCCATCGAAGTCCTCTGGCACCCTCAGTGCAGCTTCGAATTCATTATTCTTTTGTCTATTTTCATTACTGGCGTATAATGTGCATATCTCTCATTTCAGAGGGAACCTATATCGTGGAAGCTTCTCGGACTGTGTCTGGAATCCCCCAGTTTCATTCAATCCCGTAGGAATCCCCTTCAGGATCAGAAATCTGCTTGAGTTCCTCTTTCCCATACTGATGTCATTTATGTAAATACACTCCTTTAAATTTGCCCACGTGTTTTACGTAATATTTCCCTCAGTAACAAGAGCCCTATGCTCACATGAAATTCTCCTTTGTTTTCCTCTTTTTACGTTTTCCTGGACCCACGAAGTCAGAATCACAAGGCTAAATTACCTTAAATCGTTGCTACCTGTCTCACAGAGCATATTTCAAACTAAAACCACAGGAAAAACGTAAATATATATATATATATATATATATATATATATATATATATATATATATATATATATATATATATATATATATATATATATATATATATATATATATATATATATATATATATATATATAAATTTACAAATGAGGAACTTGGCTGATGGGTTTATTACTTGATTAACGTAAGTTATAAGGCCCTGCGTGCCAAGGACACAACGTAACCTGTCAATTGAAGCTACAAATTAACCTCAAAGACAGCTGTTTATTAATGGAATAAGGTTGCCAGTCAAGGAGGACCCTCGACACCAAGAGTATGCAGTTAACTAAGGAATTTACTTTAACATTTGCCCAATTTCGGACGCAGTCAATTTCCACTCGTTAATATGGTATTAAAAACACAACGGCTCTTCCAAACAATGGATTCGAGACACAAGGCGGCATAAAGAATGTGAAATGACTTGCTTAACCTTTCCTAATTCCTAGTTACTTCACTGGAACAGTTGAATGTCGCTAAACAATAGAAATTATGCTTAATCTAGACTTTGTAAAAGCAAAATGTGCTTGGTTATTTAGGGTGGTGAAAGAATGGAATAAAGAGAAATGGAAATATAAGGAGAGATACTAGTAACTCGACAAAGTTTTGAACAAAAATTCCAGACTTACTGTTATACGAAGGTTGCTGCGCATCAACGGACAATCGGAAGTTCTGGAATGAATTCGCCACTTCATTTGGCCACTTGAGAACATAAAGACGGAGAGACAAAGGGGCGATGAGCCAGAAGAGATGTTGTGCTCCACTCCCGATAGTTAAGCTCTCTCTGCGACCTCTCTGGGTCACACACAAGGTAGCGTCTCTCTACCCCCTCGGGGTCTGAAATTTGTCAAAACAATTCACCGACATAGCACAGGGAAAAAAGCTTAAGGCCACCTATCATAAGGTTGTTTGTGGAAATTTTTCCTATGGGGTTAAGTGCCTAATGCTACCTATCCTTGCTATGAACGAACGTTAAAAGTTTGAATTGTCTACGCGAACCTGGCCGATACACCCGTCTTTTCCTGCCTTGGTTAGTCTGATATTACTACAAATAAATGCATCGAGGGTGAACAGCAGAAATATTTATAAAAATATATATATATATATATATATATATATATATATATATATATATATATATATATATATATATATATATATATATATATATATATATATTTAATATATAATATATAGTATTTAACTGAGCAGACACTGCAGGAATCTGGTATCCTGATGAGTAGTGAAATTTATCAAGTAGCAATCACTGGTTTATAACATGATGTCCTGAAGGCAGCTATCATAGCTCATGCAGTGTACCGCAATTGCATTTATGGTAATTAATGGCCTATCCTAATCTGTATTTTGTGATTATCATGCAGTTTAAAAGACTAATTTACTTATAATTCAATTTTAGAGATAATCTGCAAAATGAATAACTTCTAAAATATAGTATAGTATAGCGCACAGAAAGCAAAGCTAATTACAGCAGATATACCCAGTAACGTTCATCACATATGACAAATAGTCAAAACTCATACAATACAAAGAATTCCATAACAATTTTTATGTGCTTCTTTTGTAACATAAGTAATCGAATATTTTTTATAAACAATATTTTGATAGCGAGAAAGAGGGAGAATGCACAGTAAGTGCATAGAGCTTCATAATGTGATGTATGTATATGTATGTATATACATAGATACATATACATATGTTATACACACACACACACACACACACACACACACATATATATATATATATATATATATATATATATATATATATATATATATATATATATATATATATATATATATATATATATATATATATATATATATATATATATATATATATATATATATATATGTATATATATCTATATATATATATATATATATATATATATATATATATATATATATGTATATATATATATATATATATATATATATATATATATATATATATATATATATATATATATATATATATATATATATATATATATATATATATATATATATATATATATATATATATATATATATACATACAATATATATACATATATTGCAACGGATAGAACCTTGTCCAAGCCACCTCACCGGGTTTTTTACATCTGTAACGTAATTGATAAAGAAACAAAATTAATTTCATTTGTTTTAATTACTGGAACTGTGGGTTTCCACTCGCCCCTTCATGAACTCTCTCCTTCATTCCCCAAAATGGTTAAGCCTAACCTGTCTCTCTGTTCAAAATGACTGTCTAAGGCCTTATTTCCAGCTGCCTTCCTCAACAGCGCCAGACAACGGCCAAGGGAGGGGCCAAAAAGATAAAGTTGGCGCCCCACCCTATCCTGAACCTTCCATGAGGGTTAACTGATGCCATGCGGTCATTATAGAAAACATGATGAAGATTGACCTTTGCGCCATCTGCAAAGATGCAACGGAGTAATCTCCAAAGGTTATTTATAGACGATGCAACAGAAATCAAGAGAGAGAATCACTCAGAATGCCACCAAAGACAAATGTCCCTAATCTTGCCTGTCCCTTTAATCTTCCACGTGTTTGACCCCAAGGCTTGAACCAGTATACTTTGTAGTGGCATTTTAATTCCCTCATCCATCACCAGTGCCCTATTGAACGAGGACACCGTCATCTTGACGAAGGTAATGTATTGGAATAAGGTTTCTTAGTCAGTCACGATTCCTGTTATTTCTCTGCCTGATTTTTCATTTATTTTCCATTGTGCGATCACCTTCAGTAATTTGTGTTGGAGCATGCAGTGTCAAAGTAATTATGCATTTAGTGGTGAACTGAGTTATTTGGCACCATCTATGCAATCCCTCAGTCCCCTTTGAGCGTCTTATTATTATTGCAAGTAACCGTCATGCATATATTGCAGATAGGCCTCGACAGTGGAATCCCTCGGCTCTATCCACGTGCAGTTCCCCTTCTACCACCCCCTGCGATGTTTCCTGTTATGAAGACATCACTGGCGTAGAATATTTATTCTGTGTGGGATTCTTTTATTTAGCAGGCCTTTATCATTATCTGCCAGTAATTCGTCATTCTTCTGATCTGTTTTGTTATGTAAATATAATTAGTTAAGAGAACCCTTGAGTTTACGTAATTTTCCCTCACATGAAGAAGGCCCTAAGCCATAGATTTCCCTTGTTTGTCTACGAATTGTCCTAATATTGAGTCAGATATGTAATAAATAGAAGGAACTCTCTGCGTTTATCCGTTGCCACTCATCCGATCAAGTAAGTATCCCCAGGACAAGTTGTAAAATATCCCAAGGACATTTGTATATATATATATATATATATATATATATATATATATATATATATATATATATATATATATATATATATATATATATATATATATATATATATATATATATATATATATATATATATATATATATATATATATATATATATATATATATATATATATATACACAGTGTGTATATGTACACATTCAAAGACCAAAAGATATGAGTTAGTACAACTCTGCATTAAATAAATGTCATTAAAAATACCAGAGAGAGAGAGAGCGTTCAGTAAATACGAAGTGTTCTGTAATGAGATGCATGTGCACGTATACCCACTAACACATGCACAGACACTTATTTTCATCTTGTTATTGGTCTTAAAACCAAAAAGCCTTGATAATTTCCACATCAGAGAAGACTCCTGATCTCTTTTGCTGCTCAGTTTGACAAGAAACTTAAAATGGTAAACACTGTAATTTTAGAGGAGAAATAATGCACACGCCTAAAAAACACAGACATAAGATGAAAGGACAGAACATGAAAGAGTGCAAGAATGATTCCAAGATGCTGTGTTCTGACTGGCTGTGGGCACAGTAGTTCTGATGCACTATCAGCTATCCCCAATACCCTCCTGCAACTTTTCCTCCCACACCCGAGCTGAGGGTGGTGATGTTTTGCTTTCTTTCTGCATAAATAATATTTTCTAGTAGTAAATACAATTTCTTTTAATGGCACATGGTCATTGGGCAATTCCAGCAACACAGGCTTCACACGGTGGCAGCCTTCAATATTAGCTAAAGAAAGAGCCGAGATCCGTTGATTGTTTCGTTTCAGACCGCAAACATCACAATTTCCTGCTATCGCCTGTGTGTCTGGAACAGGCTAGTCTCATAAAAGTTGTAAATTTGCCCGTGGGACAGACCTTCACTTTCAAGCAGACCCAGTGCCATAACCAGCCATGAGGCGCGTGGAATTTTTGCTTTTTCATTTTTTTTCAGGAAATTTTGCTCCCACCACCTTTATTTCAGTTCTTCTTTCCCCACCCCCTACACTTCCTTGCTGCAAAAACCACTCATACACAGCTTCACCATGCTTTGTATTTTACTGTGATGCGCTGCCTTGTGTGTTGCCATTGCATTATGCTCTTCTAAAGTGTCAGAACTACATGTTTTGCAAAGCCATATAGTATCTTTTTTAAGGTCGTTCAGTGTTTTCTCACTACAGGCAAAATGTTAACACACCTGAATAAAATTCCATGTATTTTTTCAACTTATTCAGAGGGACTGACTTCCGGCAAACATTTTTACACTTCCTTTTACGCTCTGACTCATCTGTACCACGGGGCAGGCATGGTGCTGAACGTAAAAGGACTTTCTGCAAGGAAAAAAATATATATTGTCTTTAAAATGCGATTATTAAATAACAAATTTTCATCTAAGACTTCTTTCCATTTTGTCTTAGAACTTCAGACCATACACTAAGGTGAATGAAGCATGTCACAATTACTGAGAAAAAATATTTCTAATGTAATTATTGCTTTTAAAGTATGATTACCACTAATAAATTATTCTGTAATTCATACATGAGTGCAATTTTACTTCTTTTGACCCAGTATCATAGAATTTCGGAGCACGTGCTCTTATTACAAATGGAGCAAAACGGATTCACATAAAAAATCATAATCTATTGCTCTTAATGTACGATTAGCATTTATTACCAATTCTGCAGTGGACACGCAAGTGCAGTTACACTTCTTTTTATCACAATTCTTGGAATTTCAGAGTGCGTGCTCCTAATATTAAGGAAACATGACTCAGTGACTTGAAAAAATGTTTACGTGATGAATTATTTTAACCTCAAATCTTAGAATTTCAGAGCGTGTGTCCGCAAAATGAACAAAGAATGAAAATGCTTTCAACAGAAAGTATAATTTTAACATAATTAATGCTTTCCAAGTGTCATCAGGGCTCACAGCAGTGCATGGCTTTTTATGCAGTAAATACGTGAGTGCAGTTACACTTCACTCAATCAGACATCT
>NC_089798.1:16262888-16340388 GCF_040412425.1 Macrobrachium rosenbergii
ATTGAACAATTCTACAATAGTGAAACCAAAACAACAAGTGCCGATGATAAAAATATCAATTTATCATCGGACTGAATAGAGCGAAAGAGTTGAAGAGGAGAAGAAGGCGATTTCCAGCATAATCAACAGAGGGATAATGCCCAAAGCCCCCTTCGAAGGGGCTCAAGTTCACATCTATTGCAAACCTAATATGACTGCTTCCCTCATAATGAGGAAGAACACCAGCCAGAACCAGTCCTCCGAAAAAACGTACGTTGGACACACTTCTACAACGTTAAAAAGACATCTACTTGGCCCATCATAATAACGGAACCATCCACCAACACTACGTCGATCATCACAATCGAAAATCGACGACTCAGGAACTAGTGAAGAATACCAACATCATCTGTGCAGAGCAAAATCTCCACCGACTAATCATAGCAGAATCGGTCTGCATTTTATTACAAAGACCGACCCTGAACCGCCAACTGGAAGCAGAGAGATCGCTCCCATCTTGTAGGCGGCTAATATCATCCTACACCGGAAGAGCAAATAACTCAAATAATGGCAACACCATTTCTTGAATCACGTCTCTCACTCTCGCTCTCTCCCTCACTTTCTCTTTCTCTCAGTCCCTCGCCGCAACCTCTCTGTCCCTTACCCTTCATCCTTTCCCCGTAAACCGTATCCCCGCACCCTTATTTTAAGTTTTCGTTGTTGCCAAACAACCAGCACACGTGGTTTTTGTTTCCACTACCGTTCATCTAAAAATTTTGGTTATTGTAAATCCCTTTGTAATGTATTATTTTTGTACAACTTAAATTTATTTAAAATCATCTTTGTAATTAAATGTATTTATTGTTAATGTTTTTGTACGCTACAATTCCGTCCGCACCATGTAATAAAACACAAGTACGCAAAGAAAATGTACTAATATAGTATACTTTGAAGAGGTCACGACAAGTGACGGAAGAGCTTTGGTGGTGTGTTCCCAGTAAATGGAACAAAGAGTTAATCTTCTTTTCTTTATCCATCAACTACACTTTGAGGAACGTAGAAGATTTGAAACTAATATTTAAAGTTGATAAATTCAACGAAATCTGCTTATAAGAAAAACTGTGCCTCAAAAGCATATATATACATACATACAGTATTGTGAAACTAATAAAAGTTGATCAACAACCAAATATATATATCATTGAATTCAAATATCCAATCTGCTTATAAGAAAAACTATGCCTCAAAAGTTGATATATACATACATACAGTATACACACACACACATCACATTATATATATATATATATATATATATATATATTTGTATATATATATATATATATATATATATATATATATATATATATATATATATATATATATATATATATATATATATATATATATATATATATAGTAGTGTGTGTGTATTAATATTTTACAAAGCTAGAGTCTACAATGACCGTACAAATGACTTACAGCTCACATGGAATAGAAGACATCGACTGGCAGACCAAATGCAAAGGTATGCACAATACCGGCAAAGTTATAGTTAACATCAACGTAAGCAAATAATTATTGACGTAAAAAAAACACTTGTTAGTTGACTTATTTTAATAATTCATAACTGTTCCTACACAAATACAAACCTTCGTTCTTTACTTAGGATTTAGCTTGCGAATGCGAGCTGGAATGACCATTCAACTTTCAGACCAGGTCATCAACTATCGACAGGTAGCGGGAAGCCCGTACTCACGTCGGTAGGCACTCCACTTTCCTTCCGGCCACCATCGTGTATATACTGTACGTCTCTAGGGACTCTCTGCCCGACTTGCCGTTTGCTTTTATGATATGGTTGTTGGTCTGGAAAACCTGATTGTTCAGTTTGCCGATGATGCAACACTTGTGGGTGTAGTAAAGTTTCCACTTTTGAGAAATGATACTGCCCTCAGCCTCTATCTGGACATGGACCGGATCAGTGGTTGGTGTAGTCGATGGAGTATGAGGCTGAAGTCCAGTAAAACGAAAATACTTAATCAGCAGATCTCGCACAGATTTTCCACCCCATCCTCCCCTTCAGGTGGATTGGACTCTGCTGAATGAGTCTGAAGCTTTAACTATTCTAGGTGTAACTTTTGACTCATATCTTACTTTTGAGGAACATCTGATGGAAGCATCAGCAAATGCCACACAAAAGTTAGGTATTATTCTTAAGGCCTCATATATTTATAACAGTGATAAAATCAATGCAACCTGTTTTAGGTCATTTGTGCTTCCTTTGCTAGAATACTGTTCTCCAGTGTGGATGTCTGTTTCTGCCAGAGATTTCTTTCTTTTAGACAGTGGTTCGTGGTGATAGGTTTGTTTCCTAATATTAGCAGCTATGACTTAGACCATTGACAGATGGTCTCTTGTTTGTCACTTTTTCATAAGTTGTATTTTAACAGAGATCTTTCACATTCACAATTGATCCCTGTCCCCCCTTTTCCTGTCGAGAGCAAGCAGATTCGCTGAACAGCAGCACCAATATGCAGTAAATGTGCCTTGCTGTCGAACTTCTCAGTCCCAGAGGTATTTTACTCCTCACACCATTGGACTGTGGAACAGTTCTTCCTGAGGATGTCATGCAAGAGGAACTTCATAAGTTGAAACAAGCATGCAATGTATTACTACCCTTATACAATCTCCCTGTATTTTAATAATTTACCTACATTTTTTATTTATTTATTTATTTACTAATTTGTTGATTTATCTGTTTTTCTAATAACTGATCTTCTCTTTGTGTATTTTCCCTTATCTTCTGTTGCTGCTTTCGAATGAACACTATATTCTTTGGAAGCTTGAGTTTCAATTCATTGGCCCCTGTGGGCTTGTTCCATATGAACAGGGGTCATCTTCTGAATAATAATAATAATAATAAATTCTTGTTTCTTTGGTGATATATTGTTGTATGACTGTTGAATTCTGTTTGAAATAAAATGTCTCAAACCCCTCAGTCAATTAAGCCTTCTACCTTGGAGAGGAAGCTTCAGTTTTCCGGCGCTGTCCAGGGAAGGACTGGCCTTATAATAGGTCTCTCTTCCATCGAAGTAGACCCGCATACCCTCTGTGCCCCCTACAGGAAGCAGTGTAATCAATCAAGTCCCTGGTCAGAGTGCTGTATCTGGCCATCTGAAGTGGGTGAAGTTTGCCAGAAAGAAGAGAGCAATGAAAGCATTCCTAGTGTCATCACATTGTAATACTCTGCCGGTGACACCAATAGATCCTCTTCAGTACTTTTCTTCCAACCACCAAACTCCCACTCACCAAACTCCCACCCTCTGTTGCTACTCCTAAGGGAGTAGTTCACCTTGCCGGCTCCTACTGTTCGTTAGGTGGAGGGCCACCGATGTGGGGAGGACGTCCAGCCTGGCTTCTCACCTGGAACCTCTCTTCATTCTGAGGGAGAGTTGTCCTCTGGAGGATGCTCTTTCTTGGAGTGAAGGGAACAGTGTACACTTAACCCAACTTTTCTTATCGACCACCTGAAGGTGACGATGTGATATCCTGTTACTGCTTCCACCATGACTGTGATGACTTCGACAGTCACATTCTCAACTGGCTCTCAGACTGCCTCTGCTTCCTTGGTTTCTCCCCACATATCATCAGTGATGTCCTCAGGTGTTGCCCTTTACCATGTCCATAGGGGAGGTCCTCCTCCTCCTCCACTTACTCTCTTCAGTATTGACCTTGTCTGTGCTCGGCAAGAAGTCTAGGAAGAGGAAAAGGAAGTCATCATCTTCATCTTTGTCTTCATTGGTAAATGCTGCCACCTCCTCCCCCTCTTCCAAAGCTAGTAAGCAGAGGAAGAAGTCTGTTACATCTCCCTGCAGGAAGTCTCATTGAGCTTCTGGTGGTCAATCTTCTACTGAAGAGAGGACTGATGGGACCCTTGCTAGCTGTACCAGGTGTACAACCGCACTCATTGCTGAGTGCAAGGGTGTAACTACTATCTGGGGGTTCTTCGGGACCCCGGTGTACCAGTACTGGCCCCAGTAGTACCCCTATTAGAGCCAGCAAAGAAAACAGCTTAGGGGTCCTGGGAAAGTGACTTGGCCCACCTAGCCCAGTTACCCAGACCTAGCAAGAGGAGGTCCCTCGCTCCATCTTAGCTTCCTGTAGAAACTTCAGCTTCTCAAAAGACTAGCACACCTAAGGGACAGCCCCAGCCCAAGTTTGTGTGAGCAGTTCCACTCTCCAAACCCGTGCAGATGTCATCACTTCGGTTGATGACTGCCCACAGCCTTGCTCACCTGGCAAGACTTTGGTTTTTGTCAGGCTGGGTGAGGGTGCTCACAATCCCTCACCTGCTCTGTTCACCTCCTTTAGGTTTTCTGGGAGCTGGGAGCTGGGAGCCAGACAGGTCTAGGGTTTGGGACCAGGACTGTTCTCAATCTCATCTCAGCCCCACCACAGAGGTTTATGTGCCTGGGTAGGTCCTTGGGCCAGACAGGTCATATGCCTGAGTGGTAGAGAGATCACTAGGGGGGTCTGGCAAGCATCTCACTCCTGGAGAGGGAGCAAGTCAGGAGGGCTGGGCACCAGAGGGTCCTATGCCCAGGGGCTCTGACACCACTGAGTTGCAGAGGCACTTTGTGGAGATCATTCAAATAATCTGTCATTTTAATGGTCTCATGGTACAGACTGTGGCAGGTTCTGCAGACCATTCTTTGGCCATTGATTCTTTATTCGGACCACAGAATTAACCTAAGGCTTCGATCGGCCTACCATGGTTGAGATTTGCTGATGGGGTTTTGGACCAAGTGAATTCTCTTGTGTCCTGACAAGACAATTCCCTCTGTTCTAGCTGATCCAGTAAGCTACTTCCTCCTCCTCTGGCTCATCAAAGGAAATATTATGTTCCACTGGAGAGTCCTTTGTCAACCAAGCAGGTGGACACAGACTTGACTCATCTCTGTCCTAAGTTGGTGCCCATCTGTTTTCATGAAGAGGGAGTCTCCCTCTTGCAGGGGGCAGCAGCTCTGGGGTCAATTGCCATGTCAGCTCTCTAGACAGTCTCTTGGCTCGATCTCTGGTCCCTTACAGCGGCCAGGATCGCATCCTCATCGGGAGGGCGAACACCCAAGGAGGATACTGCTTTCAAGACTGTTGCTGTCTTGAGGTAGGGCCATTACCTACATCACCCACCAGACAGCAAACCTGTGGTCAAACCTAGTACTGAAGAGGAGAGATGCTGTTCTGTCTCATCTCTCAAGGTTTATTGGACCAGAGTTGGCACTGGCTCTCAGGAACAGACTGGTGCTGGGATCCACCTCTCTCTTTCCATGGAGTGAGTTGGAGGCCATGGTGGAGAGGCTTCAAGTAAAAAACAACAACAAGCTTGTTCATCAAACAGTTTCTAGGACCTCGTGGCATTCACTTGGCACTGCAGCCCTACCTTTGGGTCAGGCTGGCCCTTCCTTTTTGGGTCAGAGAAAGTCCCAGACTTCCTCTGCTCCTTGTAGAGGAACCCAGTCTTCTTCTGCCCCAGCAGCGAAAGGCACACAGCCACGTCTGTCCTAGGAAGGGAGTCAAGGGCAAGAAGTAGGAAGGAGGATGCTAGAAGCAGCATTCCTTTCCACTCTCTGTTGATGGATGGCGAGGTGCCTGTTGAGCTATTGTGCAACAAGGCAGCAACACTGAGTGGAGACCTGGGTAGTGGATGTCCTTCAGGAATGGTATCTGCTACTCTTCAAGTATCTGCCACCCCAAATTTTCTATCTGGTCCAATTCTAGCCTTTGGGACAAGGTGAATGCGATGCTTTGGAAAGGCATGATACAAGATGTGAAGGACCAGTCTCCAGGTTTTAACAGCTGTTTGTTCCAGGTGGAGAAGGAAGACAACAGGTGGATGGAGACTGGTCGTTGATCTCTCTCCATTGAACTGGTTCATTCGTTGACCTGGTTCAAGACGGAAACTGTTCACTCTCTGTGCTGGATTCTATCAGAGGGCAACTTCAGGCTTTTGGTGGACCTAAAGGATGCATATTTTCAGATATCCATTTATTGGTCCTCTCAGAAGTACTTCAGCTTTACCTTCAAGGGGAGAGTGTTCCAGTTCATGGTTCTCTGTTTCAGGCTCTCAACCACCTCCTAAGCGTTCACTCGAGTGTTCACGCTGATTTCTGCTTGGGCCCATCCGCATGGGATACGTCTGCAGAGGTACTTGGATGATTGGCTAGTCCTAGCAAACCCATTCTCACAGTTGCTTAAGGACAGGGATGGCCTCCTCATAATTTTTCACACCCTCAGTGTGGTGATAAATTTCGAGAAGTCTGATCTCATGTCCAAGCAGAGGGTAAAGTACCCGGGAATGTTCAGATTCTGTCATCAGCAAGTTCAGGGAGGTATCACAGAAGTTCCTGTCTTGACATGAACAACCTGCTAGGCAGTGGCAGGTCTTTATGGGTCACCTGTCATCTTTGGAGAAGCTGGCCCCTCATGGGCAGCTCCACCTCCACTCCCTCCAGCAGAAGATAAGGGAGTTCTAGTCTCTGGTGAGACCCTCCTTTCTTTCCTATTCCTCTCTCTGAGGGAGTAGGGAGAGATCTAAGTTAGTGGCTAGACAACAGGAACCTCACAGTAGGAGTACCACTTGGTACTTCCCCTCCGCAAATGGTTTTGTTCTCAGACACACCCAACAAGGGATAGGGTGCACACCTGGAGGAGTCGTTAGCTTCAAGTGTGCAGGACTAGAAAGACAAGCACCTCAACATCAGTATCCTGAAGCTGAAGGCTGCGTTTCTGGCACTTCAGAAGTTTTGGGATCAAGTGATGAGGCACTCTGTGTTGTTGAAGAGCGACAGCACCATGGTAGTGGCATACATCAATAAGAAAGGGGGACTGGTGTCCTTCCAGCTCTACAGCTTCACAGTGTAGGTACATGAGTGGGTGGTAGCTCATTTGGTAGAGCTGTCTACCAGGTACATTGCAAGTACTCAGAACCTAGTAGCAGACAAGCTCAGTCACCAGAGTCAGGTGATAAGGATAGAATGGTCTCTACATCTAGGCATTACATAGAGACTCTTTGAGTTTCGGGGAGTTCCAATAATTGACCTATTTACCACCCAGAACAACATAAAACTCCTAGTGTTCTGTTCAATAGTGCCGGACCCATGGGCTATGAAGGACATGTTCCAGCATCCATGGGATAACCTAGTAACCTACACCTTCCTCTGTTTTTCTTGACTATATATCTGATTACCCCAAATCTCAGGTTAACTCTGGTGGCCCCCAAGTGCCACATGCAAAGTGGTATCCGGACCTGCTAGCTCTGTTATCTGAGGTCCTGAGAGAGATTCCCCCATGGCACAACCTACTTTGTCAGTTGCACATAGATAGTGCTGGCATTTCATGCCTGGAGACCATTCAGTGTCTCTTATAAGCAAGAGACTTTTCTTGCCCAGTGAAGATGTCTAGTACCTTTGGAAATCCTCAGTGGCTGCTTACCAGGGGAAATGGACAGTCTTCTGTAGCTGGTGTCGTCAGAGGAGTATCTCTTGAATCAGAGCAACTCTTCAGCAGGTAGTGGACTTTATTGTCTTTCTTTGCCAAGAGAAGCATCTCTGTCTCAGCCATTCAGGGCTACAGATCTGCCCTTGGCCAAGTCCTTAAGTTGAAAGCAGTTGATCTCTCTTCCTCGTGATAGGCCTCCATGCTCCTGAGAAGCTTTAAAAAGTCTTGCCCACATAGAGAACTCAGGCCCCCTGAGTGGGATGTGACTTTAGTCCTTAGGAGCCTAACTCGTACTCTTTATGAGCCATTGATAGTGTCATCAGACAGGGATCTGACCCTTGAGACTGTTTTCTTGCTTGCCCTGGCTCCAGTGAAGAGATTAGGTGAGCTTCATGGCCTCTTCTTTGGTGTTCAGTACTCGAGGGGATGGGGATTAGTTATGCTCAAGTTTTTCTGGAACTTCAAGCAAAGACTCAGAATCAATCGCTCCCTGACGTCAGGTTCGAGTCCTTTTCGATTGCCTCCCTAGAGGATTTTGTTGGTAGTTATCTGGAAGAGGTGGTACTGTGTCCTGTTAGGGTGCTTTGGTACTATCTCAAGAGAACTCATCATCTCGGGCCTGAGTATGGACACCTCTTCATTAGTATTGGCTTGACCAAGAAAGAGGTGTCCAAAAACATGATCTATTTCTGGGTACGTGATATGATCAAGTGGGTGTTTTGCTTCGTTTGGTGAGGAAGATTTTGGTACTGTCTGGGCAAGAGCTCACAAGGTCAGGGGCATCGTCCTGACACCAGCATTCCGAAAGAACCTGTCTGTTCAACAGGTGTTATGAGCTGGGGTGTGATCGTGCCAGACCACATCCACCTCATTTTATCTTCAGGGCATTGCCCTCAAGTCCTTGGATATGTTTATCTTGAGGCCTGTGGTGGCCACTCAACAAGTTATATAGTTCACCCAGCTCTCCTGAAGGGACAAGTTGCATCTCATCTGAGGTATTCAGTGAGAGAGAGAGAGAGAGAGAGAGAGAGAGAGAGAGAGAGAGAGAGAGAGAGAGAGTCTGTGTGTGTGAGTGACTGGTTTCCTCCATTTTCTCTTCACCTGTCTCTTGCTTAGGGCAGAGAGTCAATTTACAAAGCTGGTATGTACTGGATGAACGAGGATTGCAGGGGAGTTATGCGACAGGGTATCCTGTCCATCATGTTTGTTTTGCAGAGTGGTTGAATGCAAGTCCTCCCTCTCTCTAGACAAGGGGAGAGAGACAGGCAATGAAACAACCCACTGGTTGTGATAGCATGTTTTATTGTCTCTGACGCATACTGGTTCTTTCAGCCTTCACCAGGTAATGAAAACTAGCTCATTACTTTACTCCTAGAAGTCTAACTGTTGCAACATCCCATGTGTCCAACAAGCTAGAGGTGCAGGATACCTTCCTCTGCTCTTCTAGACCATGGAAGTACTTCCCGGTGGAAAGAAGCAACCAGTCGGTTCCAAGCGAACCCTGATTACTCCCACCAATGGGTAAGTCTCCTATACAATGTAAAGAAAGAAGGTTTGCATTTGTGTAGAAATAAATAACAAATTTTTAAAGCAATTTATTTCTCCTAACATACAAACCTGAAGTTCTTTACATTAACAGCCAACTTCATCTACCCCTCACTCTGGCACCTGGGCCGGAAGGCAAAGTGGAGTGCATACCGACAGGTTGGCGTGGCTTCCCCCTACCTGTCGATAGTTCATGACCTTGTCTGAAAGTTAAGCGGCCATTTCAGCTCGCATTCGCAAGCTAAATCCTATGTAAAGAACTTCGAGTTTGTATGCTAGGAAAAAATATATTTTAAAATTTGCTCTATTTAGACCTTTCCCATCTAATGGGTTCTGTTAATTCCTTAATATTAAACGTATCTGTTATACACGAGAACCTCGCTACTTCAGACGGTATCCACAGCAGTCACAAGAAAGTTTTGCTGAAACTCTTATGAAAGATTAGACGAGCAAATACCTAAATCGAGCGCTGCTCATGCTGTGCGTGCAACTTTGTCGCCTCAGCAGAATCAGATGGTTTGATGGAATTGAATCGCTCCATTCATTCGTCTACTTATTATTTTACACAAATTGTTGAAGCAATTACAGCTACTACTAAGGTTCTGTCGAGCACCTATGTTGTAGCATATAAAAAAATAAAAATGTAAAAAACATTTTTAAAACACGCTTTTATCAAAATGCTCTAAAAATTTAAAAATAAATCTTTTGGGACACACCAGGATTTTCTTACAATTAATCATGTCTACAGAAATAAAAGCGTGGGCGCCAAAAATGGAAAGAAGCAATAAAAGAAGAGAAATATATATATTTTTTTCAGTTCTTGTAGCATTTCCTTCCATGTTATTTTTGTAGACATGGTTAATTGTAAGAAAATCCTGGTGCATCTCAAAAGATTTATTTTTCACTTTTTAGTCCATTTTAATAAAAGCTTGTTTTAAAAACGTTTTTTCATATTTTTTTTTATTTTATACGTTTTAGTTTTGACAGAAATTATAACCAATTTATGATTGTAGCTAACGAAATTGATAGCCTGTCGACCCAAAGAAGGTTTGAAAACTCCAAAGAGTTATTTACCGAGTCAAAGTTGTGAAAAATCCGAAGATTTTCATACAAATCCTGATATACTGGGAGAGGTCACTGTAAGGTCACTAGAGGTCACTGCTGACCTACAGATCAAGTAAGGTTGTATTGTCACCGGGATTGAGTGACCATGCAAAATTTCAAGTCCATCGGACAAAGGGAACAGGTCGAAAATTGAGTTACAAGATTTGACGACAGACAGACAGACACAGAAGTCAAGTTAAAAAAAAAGCATGTAAAAACTTACGAATTTCCAGCCACAATAACTTTCCCGTGTCTCAGTTAAGAAAATTCATTATAAGAAAAGTCGTCACCACTGCAAAGGGTCAATTTCCTGGACTCCAGGTTACCTGCGCCACCCCCTTTTTAATCAGCAAATTGGAGAGCAGGTGCTCTGGGTTCGCAAAGAGAGAACTGTGACTGACACACCTGAGAAAATATCGATTCTGATGGCTGTGTAACCAACTGGAAAGGAAGTAGAAGGGAGAGTTTGTAGCTACTGATGGAGAAATATGAAATACCTCACTGAAAGACTAAAAAACTCATTTCATAAAGTTTAACAAACAAAAAGGATAAAATTGTTATTCATGAGGATAAACTATCTTGCAAGAGTAAAAGGAACTAAAAGAAACAGTCGTCCGCAAATCAAATGCATTCCGTGCTTAGGCATTTTCCATAGTCTCGGTGAATATTGACCAAATTCATCTGGGCAAGCGAAAATGTGCAACGAGGATCAGATTGTCATTGAGTTCATCAACGCAGGCCTTACTGAACATTATGAAATTCAAGTTCGAAACATTCTCTATTGTTAATATGCCATGGTTTCCATTTAAATAAATAACACCTACCACTTTGGTGTCGCAATTCCTACCTAAACCCAAGACCTCATCTTCGATGCCTTCAATTTCCGTTTCAGGAACGTCGAATGCACTGTTTCATGACCTGGATATGTCTGCTAGTGGCGGTGGTTTTTTGAGATCAGACATCTTAACTTCCTTTCTATGCGGTATGGATGTAATTTGGTATGAAACAGCGAACACTGGAAAATAAAATCTACCAGCAATTGTATATGACATTATATATATACTGTATATATAAATATACATATATATGTATATAATATATATATATATATATATATATATATATATATATATCTGCGTATATATATATGTGCGTTTGTGCGTGGTGGGCTAGTTGCTTATGTGTAAGACCGTATTCTTCTACATGATATTTAAAGCTTCTGTCCCCCTAGTGAATTCTATCTTAATGCATCTGTATTATCGAACTTGGGGCATTTTCTTGAAAATTAAACAAAGAAAATTTTTATAGATACCACAATTATAATTTCCTGCCGCATTCTATGCGATATAATTTGTATTTAATTCATGTCATCGGTGATTGTTCTCTGAACAAAACAGAAGGCTTCAGAGGAAGTTAGATTTATTGCAGGGACGCGCCCTAGTTTCTTATGTTACAGTAGTATAATAAGAAGATTGCCACCATATCTGATTACTAATTACCAGTATTGAGACCATTTTTGTTGCGATCCCTGTCTTTGTAACACAATCAGCCAATCAATGCAAATTCTTTGCAGAGTTAAAACTCCCTCTGTGTGCGTGCCGTTATTTACATTTGAAAATAACACCATTGGTACATACAACAAGGACCTATTTTTCAGTTCCCATTCTTTCATTGAAGATGTTGCGTTGAAAAAGAAAGGGAAGTGGATGTGGAAACACCAGTTTGTGACTCAAGGTAACAAAAACAAACTTCACTTGGGGCTAACAATTGCATTCTTTAAACTGATGGCTGAGGCATGTGAGCATGTTGCAGTCGTACCTGTGAAGTAAGAGCTGCTTCCTCTTTGTTAGGACAAGCGCGCACATTACGCGCATAGAAGGAAATGCGCATGCGTAACGAATCTTAGATATTTCCATCCACGTCATTACCCGTTAACGAAGATGGTCTACAGAGGTAAAACATACAGACAGCAATAACGACGCCAGACGTCAAAGAAGGTCTATATATTGAAACTTTGAGGTGGCATACAGTGCTCCATTCAAAAACATACTCCCCACTTTCGTTGTACGTGGTTGCCTCGGGGTGACCGCTACAATTGAGGTTGCAATAGGACTGCCATCTCTCTGTGTGTGTATGTGTGGGGGGCGGGGGGGGGCGGTTATGGGGGTGGGATTTAGAGCGGAAGCGGGACCAAAAATCAAAGTAGTGTAGTATTCGTGAAAAACAACCCAGCTCTCTCTCTCTCTTTCTCTCTCTCCATATATAGGTAGATAGAGAGATAGACAGATAGGTTTTTAGAATTTTTTTTATCAGGATATTAACAAGTAAAACCTGTTCACGATTATTAGAATCTGAAGGACCTTATGCTCACATGTAGTGAGAGTGTTTGCTTATAACCAAGGGATGTTTTGCAACTACGTAGGCCGTTTTATACGCCACCACCAATCGCTTATTACCCGATACTTAATCATCTTGAATATTTTAATTTTAACCTTATTAGGCCGCTACACGCAGACCTGATTTTTGATGACAATGACTAACTTTTCAAATATGTGCATTTGTTGTTCCAATGATCCCACCTCACCTCACAACCACGAGATGAGGTGAAATGACAATTTTTTTTAATCTGCTCATTTACATTTAGTATGTAAGATGACTATTGCTTTAGACATTTCCAGTCTAAAAAAAAAAAAAAAAAATAATTTTCAAATGTCACCGTAACGCTGACATTATCGTTTCATGATGGAGTAAGAATCCTATTCCTATCATACATTACAGCTGTTATACTACAACGTAAAAACTATTGGAGCTCACTTCATCTCCAACGCCGTTATGCCAGAGCAGGGCTCTTGCTCATAGAGCAGCCCGTAACGCGCCGGCAAGATAAGACAAAGTTCTTGAAAACTACAGAGCATCCATATGGGCTCTTTCTCTACCCTACTGTAGGAGCAGGACAGCTAGAAACGATTTCAACGAATCACAAGGAAATGCGTTTGACGAAATTCAAGCCTTTGAGAGGGATGTAAAAGACATGGCTGGGCCGCGAACCTAACCCGAAGGACATTTTCCGGCACCCTTGAGCATCCTTCTGCCAAACTTGGACCAAATAGCCAACAATGAACTGATTCATTCCCATGTGTTAGCATAACAAAATGGTCGAAACTGATGACAGAAATGAAGCTACACCTCCAAAAGTTTCGATTGCACGTCACCCTGTACGGACATAAGCAGTTTCGACTGTAGCAAGCTGCCCAAAGATAACGGATAACTATACCCATGTGACGCCACCATGACCCTTCTAATAAACAAGGGAAAAAGGAAAATGAGGAGATAAAGTAAGATCTAGCCAGACTTATAATCGAGGTTCACGCAAGCAATCACATGTATTACCCTACCTTTGAAAATTCACTTAATGCTAATTTCACACATTCACGTGTCAAGGCACACATGACCACGCACGGCCGAAAATTGTGAAACGTGACCGCTAAGGAAACTTCTGTATAAGGAACCGTTTGCTTCTGGAGAACTTTTTCTCATAAGATTTCCAATTTCTTTGTTCGAAGCAACAAGTTTATCGCATGGCAGTATATATAGATGCATATATATATATATATATATATATATATATATATATATATATATATATATATATATATATATATATATATATATATATACATATATATAATATATATAAAATTATAGATATACAAATTCTAAATGTAAATCGTTAAGAAAATATATATTTCCCGCTATTTTAGGGAGGTGAGCTTTCGCAACCACTGCCAGTGAGATAAAGCTAGCTGTGGCTAGCGAAAGCTCACTTTCTAAATACACATACTTTTAACAATTAATATAACTGTGGAATTTCCTTATGTATACAAGAGTACGACACAATATATATATATATATATATATATATATATATATATATATATATATATATATATATATATATATATATATATATATATATATATACACACATTAACAGTGACATTCAGTTTTCCACTTCATGAGTGGGCTAAGAGACTGATCAGAAACCAGCCAATTAGTAAATCATCATTAACCATTTGTTCGGAAATATTCTTTTGAGTAAATTGTTTCCGTGCATGCACGAGCAGGGAACCACGCCACAAGCAACTGAAGATGTCTTGTTGAGAACAAAAACATTTTAACTAGTAGCAAGAAAAGAAAGGTGACCCACATTTGTATTCCAAATAACGTAAAGGCTGTAAAGAATATTTTTGTCTCAAACAAACACAAAACAGCCGCCAAAAGATGCACTGAACTAACTAAAATACAGGGAAAGCTTCGCTATAAGTGCCTTTATAGGAAGTGAAAAACAAATTGTGAGGAATCAATGGATTTTGAAGATTAGAGAATTTGAGGTTTTAAGATTTAGCAGACAGATTTGAGATTTTACATTCAAAATGGTTTAACAAGGGGATCATACAATGTCCTAGGGAAAGTTGAATATAATGAAATTCAGGAAGTAGAAACACTCAAAATATATTTAATAGCTCCAGGCCGACATTTATAAATTCCAAATGTAATGGAGCCTTAATTGCGCCCTGGACAATAAAACTGAATCGTAAGAAACCGAAGAGACGCAGCTGCCTTGATTTACCATCGCGCTGTATTGTTAGCAAAGAATATTACACCAACCAGTTCTCTGCGCTCACAGGACGCCGTTACCGCTTGATACGAAAGGCATTTTGCAACCTACAAGCAATCACCAAGAAGTAAACTAAGCCCGACTGAGCATTTCCATCTATCAGTCGATCACCCCGTCTTACACAAACAGCGTTACTCAAAAACCGATCTATATTCAGGAAAACTATTGACGAACGTCTTTCCAGTGATATCTAAGAAAAAAGTTACGTAGCTTTTTTCTGGGATCTTTTGAACCAACAGTAATTTATCATCCTCAAAATCTGAATAATTATCCATCAACAATTACGGGGCGGGAAATGTCCCAGGCAGCATGCACTGAGATGCAAGGTTCCCCGGGATGAAGTGTGATTGAGGAGGTCCCGAGCATCTGGTAGAAATTGAAAGACTCAAAGGAAAATGATCGACCACAAAGACCTCTGAGTGTCCTCCAAGAAAGACTCAGATATATAAAATTAAAAAAAAAAACAATATGCAAATGGCCATCCCAGATCAGACAAGCAGCAAACATGCTCCGAACGTGACACCAGAAGAAATGGCATGAGAGTAATAGACCGACTTTGAAAATAAGCAGACACTGGCAGCAAAGGTCAGATGGCTCACGACAACATGCGCGTCATTATACTTCACCTAAGTTGACACAGGGGATTCTTTCACACGTGAAATTAACGATGCAATAAGCCGAGCCCTTGACAAAATAGATAGGAAAGGTTAATGTCTTAAGTCCCACGACGTGTTTGCATCTAAACAATGCAATAATGAGCAAACATCGACAGTTAGTGCGGTAGGGGTTAATAGGATAGAGCCCTCGGCTGTCATCATGGACCATTATATGGACTTAATTCCAACAAATTCTTGTTCCCACAGTAACGCTTTAGCAGCGTCAAGATCTTTATCTCAAAACGGTGAGAAAAACTACAAAATTTGCAGTTAAATTACCTGTGCTACATTACTAAAAAGAAACGTGGACGCAATATGGAAAAGACATAATGACATGCAGAAATTAATGTTTCCATATTAATAGAGCTGACTTTTTTTTTTTTTGTGAGGAAAACGGGCCTCATGTTTATAACCAGGCGTAAATAGGTAATGTATACTAAAATTAAAAATTTTAATGGATCTGAACTCGTAACATCACTGAACGGGGGAGCATTCGCAGCGCTGTGGTTCGCACAACATTTGTGGGATGAAGGAGAGCTCAAGATCATCAACTGAGCGAATTTGGAGTTAATAGCGTAAAGAACGGAACCTTAACCGCTGATTTTCGCCGAGCGAGCATCCCAGTTGGCTCTGCGGTCTCTGGTGACTCGAGCAAACGTTTAGTGTGACTGAGCTCGCCAATTATCATGGGATGAGCATCTCCTGCCACCTCTCTAAAATAGCTCATACAGTACAGTATGTATAACAACTTCACAGTGGCGTGCAATCGCCATTATGGATTAGAATAAGTAAATGAACAAAGATAATCAGACATTTTAAAATATACACAATCGTGAGCATAGCTTCAGGTACCAGCTCCCCTCTTTGTGGTCAAACTCGTATGAGGTACAGATATTGTCCATTCAGCTGATAATCTTGAAATTGTTCCACAGATTAATAAGCAATAACAAAAATATTCTAAAAGTGAGTAAGCAAGTAATAAGAAAAGGTTCAAAACAAGTATTCTGATGTTAAAATCGGACTCAAAAAACATCACATCTGGATTTTTCAAGTTAATTAATAGGAAAATAACTTAACAGATAAATCATTTCATAAACGGTGTTACAGATAGATAACGTGAAAATTTCGTTCACAAATCATGCACCCCAAGCAAGAAATACACGCGCGAGTGTATATATGTATATATATATATATATATATATATATATATATATATATATATATATATATATATATATATACATATACACATCACTGAGCCGTTTCACCTTGGCTTCCATAGACACTCCAAGTCTTTCCTTTGCATGTACTCTGTCACCTTTGTTTTTAGACCTACTGTGTGATTCACCTCTTCTCTCTTCAGAACATCGCCTTTTACATTCACTCACAAATACCTTTAAGAATCACCTGCTTCCATTCTTCCACCCGCCATATCATGACATTCGCTGCTCCAGCTTTCTGGATTCTTTGTATCGTCATAACCCTACTCTTGCTCGCATTTTCGCCCAGCTTTCTCCTACTGCAAATCTTTCAAAATATTTCATCAGTTTTTGTGGTTTCTCTTCATTATTCCCAATCGATACTGTATCATCTGGAAACCTCAATCATTCTAGACTCCCTTCACGACTCATTTTCTTATCCCAACACTTCTCCCCGCCCTCTAATTTCCTTTCTCTGATTTCTTGCATTACTCCATCCACAGATATATACCGAGGTCGAGGATATGGACACAGAGCACACCTCCTCTCAGACCCACTTTAAACCAAGCCAGTCACATGGAAAACCATCATGAAACAGCCACGTGTTGCAGACTTCGGCTATGGCGTTGGATATCAACATAGCTCTTTCTTGCGCCTCAGTGGATCTAGCCACTGTCATATCTGTATCAGTACCCAAGAGGTATAGCTTTGTATCCTGGCCTGGACAGATGCCTTTATCATATACAATTCCCTTCAGAAGCAAAACACGCCTAAAGTCAAGTGAATTCGATATTTAGAGGTATTTATGATTCAGTATTTGAGAATATAAAAAGTGTATACATACATATATATATATATATATATATATATATATATATATATATATATATATATATATATATATATATATATATATATATGAGGTGACCTCTATAAGAGGGTTAATACTAATACGCCGTTTACCCATTAAAATACACAAATCAGATCCACTTTCATTATACGATTTGGTTATATATACAGTATATAATATATATATATATATATATATATATATATATATATATATATATATATATATATATATATATGTGTGTGTGTGTGTGTGTGTGTGTGTGTGTGTGTCTGTGTGTATTTATATAAATGCGTGTGTGTATGTTTGTGTGGCCGTGAGTGTGTTAGCCCGTTAGCAAACAAAGACACATGATTTCGTACATACATTGCAAAGCGAGAGAAATATCTCGATTGCAAACTATGCCCTCCTTACAAACAACTGAAAGACGCTGAAACTGCGATGTTCGAGAGCTGAAGAGAGAAAACGTGGACTGGATAGAATGGAGGCAGTCGTAAGCAAGCAGCTCCGATTTTCATCTGCCGGAGATTTACCGCAAATCCTCTGAGCCCAGTCGCCGTCTGCAGCATACGACTTCCCACTCTTGGTACCAACATCTTTAGACCCTGCCTGGTACACTGTATAAAAGCAAGCACGAACAACTACGTTCCCCTATAATAAAAAAAAAAGATCCATGACAGTTAACTATTAAGGCCTAATTGCATATCGACCATTCGGTTGACAACTGTCTCGGTAAATGACAGGAAGAGTGAACAATATTTAGGGATGCTCTTGGTCTCCCTATAAGTTTATCACAATAGCCTAACCTCAAACCCATCATGTAAAAGCAAAATGAAGATCGAGGGGTGGAATGCTGAACTAATAAGTATTTTGAATGATTTTATTACACAGATAAATTATATTATAAAAAAAAATTCAAGAAGCAGGAGAAGAATACGCTTCCTTATCCCAACGAACCGTTAAACTTACTTAGACCAAATTTAACATAAGAAGTACAAGCATTGTAAAAGAATGGCATTATTGTTACCAAAACTGATTAATGATGAAAATAAATTAAGAAGTATACTATACAATTAAAATATCTAAAAGCTGATCAAGCGCTCTTGCTCGCTAAAAAGTTGTCCCGTTAATAGAAAAAAAATGTACTGCAAACAAGAGTCTATAGCACAAGCAACAGTCTTTTAAATCACTGGCATTAGATTACGTATAACACCTAATAATGCCTTGGGAATGGCCGCGCGCGCGCACGCGAGAGAGAGAGAGAAATTTTATGCTGGAAAAAGATGCGACACTGACTGCGTTGTGAAACCTGGAATTGAAGCTGTCATAACAGTTCACAAGATTTTCCATTATATTTTCCCTTTGCTAACATGTACTGGAAGTCTTAATGTGAAATATTTACCGCCTGCTAAGTAATCAGCACAACATTTCAACTACCCCGTAAATGTTACTGAATGTGAAGGATTAACGGAGACTTCATCAACCAGAAGGGTTTATTATCCCACAAATATCAGCCCAAACCGAAAAAGGGAAAACTCGAATGTAACGATGCGTATGAGCATAAAGTCTCTGACAAATAATATCACAGTGACGGTGTATTTTGGGACTGAGGGAAACGATCTACAGCCTCGCTAGAAGATTGCATTAGTAAATCTTTCCTGCCATAGTGCCATTCTAATTCCACCAAAAACTGTTACTTACCACCAGAGATAGAATTTTATGTGGACATTTTGTAACGGAATCGGTTAACAGTGAAAATGCACATAAGTATCGCAAAAAGGGTGGAACAATCTTGGGGACAGATTGTTTAGATTAAGCAAGCATTATGCCAGCGTGGGCTGGAAGTAAGGTGTTAGAGGGAGTAGGAGGCTTGTTTTGGACCTCTGGACTAGATGCAACCAATCAGATCTTGAAAAATAAACATAATGAAAAGAAAGAATGAGAGAGAAGGTTATGGGCTTTTCAATGAAATAAATTACCGGAGGTTAAGATACTCGTATAGAAGAGAACATGCGATAAACCTTGATATAAAAACGGGATTTAACCTACAGTACAGGCATTTTATGTAAATAACTAAAGAACGGCCTTTAAAAGATAAAGAAAAAGAGTGGGAAAGCAAAAGAGGTTCTTTTATTCAAGAAGAAAATAACTGCATTGCCTCTTGAGATATGATTAGTGAGAATTTGTTTCTGTCCTAACGGATCTATGGCTCGCTCCCCTAGAGAAAAGCCACGCTCATTGGGTCTGGGTTTTCAGCTAACTCTTCTCTCATTAATACCAGTGCTCCCTATCTCCTATTGTGCCCGTCTAAATAGATGCCCTTCCCATATTTTCTGTTATTAAGGCTCATAAGATTCTTGCATCTTGAAAGATTGGCATAGCACTGTGCCTGTAACTTATTCCAGCATGACTCATGTCATGGAGTTTGCAAGACAAGTGGCACAAGCGGTATTTTGTCATTTTTGCCCAACTGTCAAGAGCTGCTCTCATTCATCTCTCTTCTCGGAAACATGTATTAGTTCAGCCTATCTTTGTAAAAACCATTCTTTTGCCTTAATTTGCACAGCTGCCAAAATAGTCAACACACTTCTTGTTTATCACCAATATGCTTTCCTCGGGGGTAAAGTTGAATGGTTATATTTTATCATTCTCCGTAGGACTTTGAAGTATCATTTGTGATTTGTCTTAATATCTCTAAAGCATTTAACAGCTTAGTATAAGGCTTTTTATACAAACTTCCTCCAATGGATTTACTCTTTCACTCAGCAAGCAAGCTTCTTCCTAGTTTTTAGTCTGACAACTTGGCTCAGTTGTTGCTGAAGTTTCAACTTTCGTTCTCTTTCCATCTCTAGCGGTATTTAGTAGTCTCTTATCTCTTCTTCTTTATTAGTAACCTTCTGTTCATCCTTTTGCAGATGATTTTACTCACTGTATTTCTTATACATTCACCTTCCAGACTCTTTGATAACCATACCGAGATACCCAGTCTCCAGTTGCCTCTGCTTTGCCGTGTGAATTTGTCTGAATGGGGATTCCGTAAGTGTCACATTCATTCCTTCTGCGCAAAGTTTCGGCCAGTTTTTCTGCTTCACGTCTATTCCCATTTTAAAAATTATACTCATAAAGATATAACTGAATATCTTTTCATGACGTCAGCTACACTGGGCTTATTCATCCTTGTTTGGAGTGCCCTCTCATTGGAGGCCCTTATTAATTTCTCTCTCTTTAGCAAGTTTGATTCTAAGATCATTTGAATGATCAATAAACCCATTCTAATGACATGAAACGATGGGTTTAATTATCTTCACAAAGCTCACTGTCTCTCCACCTGATCACCACTGTCTCATCCTTCTGGAGGTCCTGCACATACAGGAAAAGAATCCAACGAAGAATACAGCAAAAAGGTCGGGTTTCTCCCTATCCACGTCTGTCGGAACCATGAAAATTGTCTGATACCAAATTTGGCTTCAAAAGCCGGAGTAAATAATCAATTCACCCACTGCCAGAACCACAGCAGATAGCAGCCTCTCCTACGCCGGTAGGGTCATGCATGTTTCCACTCTTCTAACTCACGCCCACCGCACCAACAACCTATAGATGCATACTTGAATGCAAGCAAGGCACACCATAAAAGTACAACCTATCTCCCTAGTTTTGTTCACCAAACTTTCTGCTCTTTAGCTAAACTTTAATCTCTCTTTCGCTTTCTTTCGTGAAGTTCCACCTTATGGTCATCCTTTCTCTGAAGTCTTTCTCTCCATTCCGACCTTCTCCCCCATTCCCGCCCTCTATCCCTTCTAGCAGGTGTCATCAGTGGCAATTTCGTTCAGTCCCTCTCACTTCATGACTTAGTGAAACATTACTTTGATAAGTTTGTAAAAATAATAGATATTCTAATTGTTTCTGTACGTCCTTTGGATAGACAGTGCATGGTCTACTTGCAGAAATCAACCCCAAAATTAAAAAGATACAGATTATACAAGATCGAAGCAATCAAAACTGCTGTCGTATCATGATTCAAATGTAACATTTCATCACCAAAAAATTAGTGACCGATAAAGATTTTGGGAGGCTGCTGACATATAAACAGCAGAAAAAAACTATTCTAGCTTCACAACCTGTTTCCTGGTATTCTGGCAGACTTAGGCGATGTATTTCTAAAGTGCTGTACAAAAGAAAGCTTGGAGTTAAGGACAACCCAAATACCATCACACATGAAGAATAATGAAGAGTGAGAGCGAAGTGCGCAAGCAACCTGTTTATACTCTTGCTTTGTTAGTTTAGCCTTCCACACCACTCACTACACCTCTTACTGATCCGTTCTACTGCAGATCTCTGCTGAGGCCTGCAGCAATTATACCCTCTTGGGTATAACTGGCATCATCTGCATAACGTACTATATTCTTTTCTAGAATAACACTCATGTCACAAGTGAAGACCGAACATAATAAAGTTTATAGAACATTACTTTAAGAAACTCCTGACTACAGTAGGTATGCCTACAGTCAACAAAATCGACATCAACTCTGCTACCGGTCGCTGAAACACTGAACGATAGACTAAACCCGTGCTATAGCCTCCAACACCAAAGTTACCAAGTTTATAATACAGTCTTATGCTTGGTCAAGTTCAGTAATAGTATTAAGTCAATCAGAAGTAGACTGGGCTTAAATCCACAATCAAATTTGTCAATGAGCGTATATAATCATGTAATTAGATATTAAAGGGAATCACAATTACCCAATAATTTCCTGTTAGCAATACTGACATACACATACATTCGCACATGCATACGTAAATACAATAACACAGAAAATAAGGAAGAATAATACAAAACTGGTGACGCCTTAAAAACGACGATGTCCGTGGTTTCTGGCGTCTGTTCATTAGCAGAGAGCTCAGTGCTTATACCTAACATTTGAAGTAAACACGGGCTATTAATGTGATTTCGTCTCATGTCTTCAGATGTAAACTCATAACAAAGATGAAGTCATCACCTAGACTGGTTCAAACAGGACGCCAGTGATCACGAATATAATCAGTGCTCGAAATGCACTTGTTGCCCTGCATAAGAATTTAGTCATAACAAGCTCGCCTCTCTGCCAACAGCTAAAATAGGACATGAATCGCTGTAGAAATTGGCGGGGATGTAGTCATAATCATAATAAGGCTCATCACGCGTCACACATAAGGGCCACCAAATACAAAAGGGTGAAAATATCCAACAGTGCTAACCTTAAGGTTTCTTCTATTTGATCGACGCATGTCATGCATTCGCAAACCTAAGCTTTAAGTAATCGTGACTTAAATATGGCTCATGATAAATTTCTCACGTTCATTTAGAATTTTCATGACATTTCTCTTCCTTTTTCATTTTCTTTCATTTTTCTTAACGTCTTTTTTTCATTTTCTCATTCTTTGCCATTGTTAATACTTGTGGAGTTGTTACTTCTCGCTGTCTCTCTCTCTCTTTCTGTCAGTTACCTTCCTTTCCCGTGTTCTTCATTGTGCTTCATACTCCTCCATATCTACTCTTTTCTCGATTCATGAATGTTTCCTGACTGGAAATTTTGTTATTGCTTCCCTTGTCTTTCTTTTAATTCACCATTGTCTTTCTTTTCATTTTCGTTGTCACCCTTCGTTATTCTGTTCCTTTTTTTCCTTTCATTTTCCTTTCTAATTCCTCTTTCTTGTGTGAGTCGTTATTTCCTTTCCTCTTACTCTATCTTATGTAATCTCTTCTTTTTTTTTTTTTACTTTCCCACAGAAATAATAAAATGAAAGTAGGATTGCAATAATAAATGATTTACCGTAGTCCAGGAAGTATTCATTATGTTTCGGGTACGAATACCAAATATACTCTGGTTCCTCTGCTAACACGTCGTGAGGCGTGCCCATGAAAATAATGACAAGCCGTTTATATATATATATATATATATATATATATATATATATATATATATATATATATATATATATATATATATATATGTCTGTGTGTATGAAGACATACATATAAATATATATACATACATACATACACACACACACATATATATATATATATATATATATATATATATATATATATATATATATATATATATATATATATATATATATTATATAAAATATCACGCAAATGGTTATCTATAATATAGAGGGAATCAAAAGTTTACGAGTACCATTTGAAAAATCCTGCCATGATCATTAAGAATGAGCATGATAACATGCAAAAATAAGAACCTAAACAACTACAAATATTTTTCTAGTGATTCGGAAAACAGGACAGTTAGTGAAGCATGTTTGCATGTGTCCTATTAATGCTTTAATCTCACTTTTAACCATTATCCTTAACTTACAACGCCCTTCCATTTATTTTTACATTTTTAAATTACCTTGTACTATTTCAGGTGCAAGGGAAGTGAGCCTCATGCTACACCTGAAGAAAGATCAGCATACAAAGGCGGCAAGCATCATCCATTCTGGTGTTGGTAATTCCCATGGCAATCTCAATTCCCAAGAGAATATGAATCTTGGAGCACTCTTCTTACAACTACCAAATCAAGACAACGCACACAACTACCAGACATTGCTGCAACCATGAGAGAGAAGTGCATTCACATTCACAGAAAGGTTACCAGATGTTCACTATGAAGCGTGGTTTGGACTAACTTTAATCTGCAGAAGGAAGCTCCCTTCAACAGTGAAGTGACACCTCAAATTAAACTTTTTGTAGCAAAAGCGTGGTATCATCAGGCCTGATAGACTTTAGTTTGAAAGGCATAGACTAAATTACTGCTGCAGAAACTAATAACGACCTAGAGGACCCCGATTATTATTAAAAGGAGTTTGTAAGGAGATGCTTATGAACACTTGTTGCAACATGTTAATGGACCTCATGCTTTCCAGTAGAGTGGTAATACAAGCGTCCATTAGCAAGCACCATCGAAGGACACTTGAAGCTGGCCTTAGAAATGTGCTGCATATATTTGCTGATGAAAGAAAAAAGTTCTTGGTAATCCTGGACACTTAACTGCCTATACCCTGGCAAGCACATTAAAATCAGAAGATAAAGAACAAGCTGAAAATACTTGTAAAATCGCTATAAATGTTTGACAGTCAATGAGAATGCAGCCTTACATCTAAGTTCTGCTGTAAAATACCAGGGGGAAAACTAGGCAATGTTCATTTTCACCATCAGACCTAACTAGCAAACTGAAAATTCCAGTAGAAAGACGTTTTTCGAACGTCCATTGCTCAGGATCTCATAAGTATAGTGACTGGATGATCACAAATTTCACCTAAGAGTGTACTCTTGACATCTGCTGAAAGGCACTGACTGGCAACGCTGAGTTTATCCAGATTTTAAAAAGGCTAGGCCATAGATTGTCACAAACCACAACAGAAGAAAATGAAACTGATCTCTGTCTGCAAAAATTTCCAAGAACATGTGTCAGCAACTTTAACACGGGACAACATTAATCAAAATGGACTTGAACCAGAACTATACAAAACCCTCTGACATTCAGTGAGGATCCTTTAGCTGTCTATGCAATAGAAATGGGTTGCTCCTTCTAACCTCAGAAGTGCTTACCCTGATATGGCTGATGTGACTGTTGAGGCACATGAGAACAGACAACCAATAAGTTACGGGATGGCAAGCCTCAGTATTACTATGAGAAAAGACCTGCCAGTTTAAGAAGATAATACAGGATATTTTCTATTACAACAATCGGTGCACATCCAGGACATCCTCAACCTCGATGATACTGTCGTTGTGTTTGACTCGGGCACTTGGTGCACATGTACAGATTGTGTGGACATCTACAGATTCAAGAATGTAATCTAGCAGATGGGAACATTTTGTTACCAGTGTACTTTGCTTTTCATCAGTGGAATGGAGTCTCAAGATGGTAGTCTGAAAGAAAGATTTTATCCGCGGTGTGTAGGGTTGTGAAAAAAAAAAAAAAAGATTTTTCTATTTCGTGTTTTTTCAAGAAAAAAAAAACAGGTTTTTCGTGTTTTTCCGTTTTTTTCCTTGCATCCAATTTCTCTATTTTTGAAGACATTACTTACAGATACTATAGACTTACGATGTTATTTAAGACTCACACATTCCTTCTAGATTAGAGGAATTAGAGGAATAATTGAAATGAGAATATTTTTCTGCTATCTATTTTAATATGATTTTTTTTTCTTCTTTCATTGCTGTATATATATTGAGGTAGAACAATTTCCTTTTGCGGGATTGGCTACGTATAGCTCGAGCAGTTACGCTAAACTGCAACCACCCCTGACAAAACATCATACGGACAATAATTATTGCGTTCTTTTACTGTCATTCTCGAGGCAAAAACGTTCGGCTACCTACCATAGGCTACCATAGCTTACTGGTGGTAGTCTACCGTAGGCCGTAGCCTATGATTTATTAGTTTCTACCATAGCTTACTGGTGGTAGCCTACCGTAGGCCGTTACCTATGATTTATTAGTTTTCATTAAAGGAAACCCTTGTACCACCACCAAAAATATGGCATGCAGTAACCATGCACATATAGGCTAGTTCTTTTGTTCACTTAGCAGGAACAAGTTTCATAATAATATTCACTGACATTAGTAATTGAAACAAATAAAAAGAAAGTAAAGTTTAAAGGCAATTGTCACTGCCAAGGAAACACTGATCTCTGTCCTATTTTTCCGTTCTTTAATATGTCTAGACTTCATTTTCACATATAGCACGCCTTACATATTCATCTATCACAAAATCAAAACCTAATATAATAAACATGGAATGTTTTTTAAACAATTAGTAAAGCCCACATTTTTAGTAAATGTACACAGAACATCACAAGGATTGTGACATCTTTCACCATACCATATGTCACCTCTTAAAATGAGCACAGTAACTTTCCACCCACTCTCCAAGCACAACTGCCCACTGCCATGCTATGCAGTGAGCAGAGCTTATTGATACGAGTATGATACAAATTTCAACTGAAAATGTTTGATACTGAACACGCGTTGTACCATACATACTTTTAAGGAACTGTTGCCAATCATACACACAAGCTTCAGTTGAACATGTTTGATACTGAACACGTATATGTCTTGTATCACACGTATTTTTAAGGAACTATTGCCAACCATACAGTTTTCATACCTCTCTTCCTGTTCAGTTGCACTGAAATTGAAATAATTGACCCCAGTTAACAGGGTTGCCGGAGAGGGTACATTTGTACCATTTTGGTACAGTTGCCTTCTTCTGGTACAAGGTACGCCTTTTAAGTTTTTGGTACATTTTAAGAAAAGTTGGTACATCTTGGTACAGTACACAATGTCTCTTCTAAATACATTCCTGTATTTCGTAAAATAAATATTTATAACTTATTTTCTCTGAATATTTCGTTTTAAGTGTTAATCAATCTAAATTTGTAACAATACTGGTGGGCTGAAGAGAAAGTTAGAGGACAAAGTTCCAGATCTATTTGGTTGAATTTGTCACTCCCTACACTAGTGCTCTTCTAATGCTTGTTTAAATATTCCAAGAACTGTTGAAGATCTTTGCCGAGATATATACAGTTATGTATTTCAGAGCCCCAAACGCATTTCACAATTCAGGGAACTGCAAAAGTTTGCAGCACTTGGGCCACATAGGCTATTGCTACCATCACAAACAAGATAGCTTCTTTACAAGCTGTTGTGGAGAGAATTCTGGAAAAGCGGTCAGCTCATGTTTTAATTTTCCGAGCTGCCTCTTTGGAAGACAATATACAGTCAGCTTCAACAACTCTTAATGCCCTTGCTAATCCCATATGCAAGGTGTATGTAAGTTTTCTAAGCTATATCCTTCCCATTATTTCCAAAATGAACCTAGAGTTTCAAGGTGAAAGCGTTAGGATTCATGTCTTGTATGAAAATCTACGTAGATACAACAAAACAATTTTAGGGAATTTCATCAAAATGGAAGTCATATTATCATCATCTGATGTATTTACTATTGATTGTGCTAATATTTCATCCCATTTAGATGCAAGTCAGTGGTATTTTGGAAGCAAATTTGATGCTGTAGTGTGAGAGGAAAAGAGGATTGCTGTGGAACAACTTAAATACTTGAAGAGAAAATGTTTCGACTTTTATATTGAATTGTGTTCTCAAATGCAAAATCCTTTTAGTTCATTTAGTGAAATTTTGCTATTATTCACAGCATGCAATCCATCAGTTGGTGTGGCAAGGTCATAATGAATCTTGTTCCATTAATGAGAAAATTTCCCAATTTAATGAACGATGCTGATTATGATGCCATCATTAATGAGTGGAGGGCATTGCCATTTTTCTTATAATGATCAGACTTTTTCAAAAGACCCATTGGAGTTTTGGTTTAAGGTTAAGAGAGAGAAAAGTGCAGATGAAAATTATGCATTCCCTTAAGTTTCAAAATTTATGGTAAACTTGTTGACCATTCCTCAGTCATCAGCAGCAGTTGAGCGTGTTTTTTTCTAAAGTCAACCTTATTAAAACAAGAATAAAAACCAGGCTAAACACGGTTACTATTAATGGACTTCTATTAACTAAAGAAAATGGAGGAAACACTCCATGTTTGGAATGGGAGCCAATATCAGAAATGGTAAATTATGATATTGCTGATAAACTACATATTGCTTCCAGTGTTCATTCCTCAGATGAAGACGGTACACAATGCAAGCCTTGTTTTAAATAAGTACCGGTAACATGTTTTTTTTTTCAAGCAGTAGTATTCTTTATTAGATAATCTAATTTTGCATCCTCAAATACTGTTAGTAGCATTGGATTTATTCGTTAAGTATCAATACATATAAAAGCTGTGTAAAACATGCACCATAATGCCATTAATGCATAATCTAAGACAGGCTGAGTATTATTTTAATTTATTTATACCATTAAATTCCAGGGAAGACATTATGCATGAAAAACAAATTACTAGTGACGAAGAAGGTAAGTTTCAAGTATAGTTCGTCAATAATTTTGCTTCTTATTATTACCATTTCTTTATATTTATAGTGTTTTTACCTTTAATCACAACATATCACTTATAACAATATGGTACATTTTAAGGAAAAATGGTATTTTCTTTGGTACATTTTTGAAAACAATGTTACATTTTTGTTACAAACTCCTTTCTGTGAGCGGCAACACTGCCCCAGTACCTCACGGTTTCAAGATAAGATTGAAAAATATCAGTAAAACTTGTTTGATAATTGAAAATTTCTATGTTCAAATGTGAAATATTGAAATTCTAATGACATAAACGCGGTTACGCACCTAAAACACTCATAATCCCAAGTGGGTGATGGTTGAGATACCATTAGTTTCCTTATTTTCCTAGTTTTATTTTGCACACTAATAGACTTTTCTTTTCAGTGTTAAATTGCCTTGTTACCGAAGCTCTAGGCGTAATATAAGCACAGTTAGCCATTTTTTGTAGTTTAGGAAGCAACAGAATGTGAATAAATGTTTTAAAATAAAAAAAATAAAAAATTTTGGCCTGTTTTTTCAGGCTGTGTTTTTTCGCGAAAAACCCGTTTTTTCCTAAAAAAAAAAAAAAAACTTGTTTTTTCGGGTTGCAATAAAGGTCATCAGTCATTGACATAATTCCGGAGGTTGACGGAACTCGGGACATTCACCTTTCCCCTCCCCTCCCCTCTCCCCACAAATTTATGAACTATTACAAACCATGTCATTTTGTAAAAAGAATGTCAGTGGCAATGCACATTTAAAAGCATATTACTCTCAAGTTAAGAGACTTGATTTTATCGAATTTGAGAATCATTTTTAGCGTGTTATTACAATTTCTCGGTTTCCTGAAGATTGATTCATTAGGAATTATTCACAGCATGAAATTTTTAAATCTGAAATGATTCAGTAGTGATCTGTCTAGCAAGAGATAAATAATTTGCTTTGTCGGGCTTGTATATGACAGCGATCTCGTTATAACAAGCTTATGTGCACAGTATCTGCTTGCTTCTTTCTCCCTTTATTTATCTCTTAGCAAGCGCACATGAGTTTTTATTTATGTATAGGTGAGAAGGATGGTATTCGTAAGTTGAAAAACTCAGGAAGACAAACACGTTGTAAAAATATTTAGGGAAATTGTTCAACGAATACTCAAACATAAGGATGCAGTTACTGAATCTTTTTAGGAGAACATGCGTGTAATAGCTTCTACGAGTTTATGACTAATGCAGTATGTGTATATATATATATATATATATATATATATATATATATATATATATATATATATATATATATATATATATATATATATATATATATATATATATATAATATATATATATATATAAATATAAATAATAAATACTAGCTGACCAACCCAGCGCTGCCTGGGAAAACTCTTAATAACAACCAATAAACTGTCTCTCTCTCTCTCTTTCTTCCCATCTCTCTCTCTCTCTCTCTCTCACTCCCACGTTCTAATTTAAACTCATTTATTAATATTGTATGAGAATATACGTCTTTTTTTTTTAATAAGAAATATTTAGACTATACTGTGTTATGCCGTTTTGCCTCTTGCCTATTATTAAGTGAATTGCCACAACAGCTAGTCTTCCATCTCCTCATCAGTCAATGAATTTTATTGGAAATGAAAAATACTGAATTTTCTCAGCATGTAAATAAAAATTAGATATTTCAATGTACCTATTTTTTGTGATCTTTTGAAAAACAGCAACCAAAAGGTGTTGCTTACCGATAACCTACAACTCTTTCATACATTTTACCTTTGTTTCATTGCCCTTTGTCATATCACACCTAACACAAGCAGTAATGAATTATATATCAAAAGAAAGGCAATTTATATTACTTTTGTGCTGAATAAAAAAATTAGGCATCTCTGTTTTGAGATTTTTGGTGAATTAAGAAAAAAATGGCAAAACATTTTCCAGTAGGGCTAACCTCAACTTGTGATACATATGCATTATATGCTATGTTAAAAAGTCCCTAAAACAAATATAAAGCATATTGGTTTCAGGGACTTTTTAACATAGCATAATAAATTACAACTCGTTAGGTTTACAGTGACATCAAATTTATGAACGTAATATTAAGTATAAGGTTACACGGAATGACAGCAAAAAATTACCGCTTTGCATGTTTGTACATCAACTAAATCAGCCCGTACAAAGCCAGGATTAATACAGTACAGGGTTAGACTGTCCCGGCTCTACTGCGCATGTTTGTGACGTCACTCGTAGGCAACCATACAAGAAAACCAGGTAAACAAGGAAATGAAGGGTCACTGTAGGAAATGTTTGCCCACACACATTCTCTCTCTTTCACGACCTTAGGTGAGAGAGGTCCCTGTTAATCTCCAGGTACTGCTGAATTAAAGGATTGAATAACCCTCCATGTCTTTTTATTGCCATATGGATAATGTAGTATATATATATATATATATATATATATATATATATATATATATATATATATATATATATATATATATATATAATATATATATATATTGTAAAGATTAGTGTCAAAATACGCTATGAAAGCACCCGCCTTTCTGCTTTGCTCGGCCAATAGATAGGCCTCTGTCTATTTTGAACCTGTGAGAGGTAATGAATTCTGGTTCGGGTTAGTTTCAACCAGTGGAAGTCAGGTTTATAAGGGACTCTCAAAAGATTTAATCCTCGCCTCAGACTGATAAGCTGCCTTAACATCAATTCTCTTTGAGTATGGGAGGTATTGGGTGGGCATCAGCACGTTTCTTTGATACCAGCGTGACCGGTCAGGACATTGCCCCCCTCCTACCCCTGTCCAGGAAAATAAAGGTCAGAGCCAGAGAACTTGCTCTCACACACAGTCTTCAGTTTCGCCAAGGGGTCACAGTGCAGACCTCGCCCCCACCCTTCTTTCCCTTGTTGCCACATGAGTTGCTGCCCGCTGCTCTGTACCCCCACCCACGTGGCCATCAAGATTGTAAGTGGGGATTGCAAGTCCCAAAGCAGCGGCAACTCAACTGCTGACCTTTCATCATCACAGGGCGCCCAGCACACCACTTTGTGCTATGACTTAAGCAGTTCTTGGTGAGAGCCTTTGTTGTACACACAATGGGCCTGGCAGAAGACACCGCTGGGCCCGTCAACCTTACGCCTCTACAATGTGGTAAAGTACCTAGAGATGAGTTGTAGTCACGTTACGTTCGCCCTTGTGCATTTGATAGAAAGCTTCTGGACCTGCTGTGGCGCCTGACTGGCTTCTTGGTTCAATCCCGACCACGTGTTCACTGCCTCCTTGCTTTGAATCACAAGTAATGCCTCGAGGAAGTCGCGCCTCAGCGGCACACCGGTGTTCATTCCCCAAATTCGGCGATGGATTTCGCCAACCTGGGTCTCATATCGTTTCAGGACGATCGTGGCAGAATTACTCATGGTCCGTGTTCTGGCATTCCCCAGCTTGTTCCCAGCACCGGGAGGACTTCTGCATGCTGTTTAAACGTGTTTCAGTTCCATTTTCCTTTGATCTTGTGTTATGAGAATATACTATTTTGTATCACGATGTTTCATTTCCCCTTTGAGAGCCCTCCGGCTCCTTGTACCACTCCTTTTAGTTTGTGTTTTTATATGTCCTGGATTTATCTTGCAACGCCATTTTTGATAAAGTAATAAATCATGAGTCATAAGGACCACCTGCCAGGAAACATATAAAAAATGGCGACCTGTGATGATTCTCATAACGATTGCATCACCTCTCCCCCTTTGTTGTTTGTGTTGCAATTTGTGGAATCAGCGATTAGCTCAGCTAAGCTGGATCACGAGACAGATTACGAACAGCTTTGAAAATAGTATATGGTAAAGGAAATTCTGCGTAAATGGCTTGTTTGTTGGCGTAGACACTTTAGCAAACGTGACTAAACCTAAGATTTTTTTATAGAGAGCATGTCGGAGAGAAGCGAGAGAGGATCGGCGAAATTTGGCACGGAAGCAACTTTGCACGCAACGCATGCCATTAAATTAGGTTATTTAGGTGATAACCCATTAAAGGTAAGTACGTATTCCTCCTGTGGCTTCTGTGATTTTTGAGCGAATCATAAATAGGCGCGAGAAATCGAATGCAAACACATGTTCGAAAGTCAGTTCGCATCGTTGACTCATTTTGCTCTCTCTCTGGTTTTGAAATAGTAGCAATTGTACATTATGCTGGGATTAGCATGAGGCGTAAAAAGGTCAACAACGATTTATCTGGTTCCCCCAGTCGAGGAAGTCGGGTTGTTCGCCGTTCATTCATTAGGCATGAGCGGCCTATAAGATAAACACACCGGCAGGAGAACGACTGACTGGTCTTTTATCAGCCCAGTTAGAATGTGTAAAATTTGTTTGTTTGATTTTCTTACCGCTCTCCTCATCAGCTCCCGCTCTACCAAATTGTTTTTGCATTATTAGAGTCTGACATTTATATGTTCTGTATTGTTCTATTTTTGTGTGTTTTGTGCTTTTACTACAGCTGTGTGTATTTGACTATCTGTTAATAATTTGGGATTGCCACCCACCCCTAATTGCCCATGAGAATAACACTTCTCCCATAAGTCAGTAAAACTAGAGCTCGTTAATCAGACTTCGTCTGTGCAGAATTCTAAGGGCCTATATTCTATACTTGTCTAATAAACGCTAAATCGGTAATTTGGTGAGACAATTAATTTTCATCTCGTCCCCAAACTAAATAACCACGTTTTTAGTCGGTAGTCGGGAGACCTATATATTCCAGTCTTGTCCCCAAGTCCCAGCCCCGTTTATGCAGAAATTGCAGCAGGAGACCAGTGTACTCCTTCGGTCCCAAAATCAGCCGTTTGTGCAGTGGCAGGAGACCAAAACGTTCATTCATTATAGTCCCAGATAAGCCGCCTGGCCGATGGTCGGAGACCCATACATATTCAATCTCGTCTACGATAAACCCGTTCGTAAATTGCTGGTAGAGACCAGATTGTTTTCAATTCAGTTTCCCAGATAAGCCCGCCTTGTTGGTAATTTGGAATCATATATATTCCAATCTGTCCCCAAGTCAGCCACGTTTATCGATGCAGCCAGGAGACCAAATATTCGTTCATTATCGTCCCCAATAAGCCCGTTTTGTCGGTAACTTGGAGCCGAAAAGTCCTTCCTAATTCCCGTCGTAGCCGCTGTGCCGGAGCGGGAGATCATTCGCCATCCTTTGGAAAAATTCAAATTCCCACAGCTCTGAAATTAATTCTGTGTGTTATAACGTCCTCTCCACCTGCAAAGAGTATGAAACACAGTTTCAGCAAAGCGAGTTCAAGTTCTTCATGTCTCGGAAGAACTCAGCCTTTCCGGGAGAGAACTAAGAACTGGGTAAAGGAGAAGATTGATGCCATACAAGCAGAGAAACAGGCTCAGGAGCTGAGAAGAGCAGGAGACAGGAACGAGAAGCAGAGAGGCAGGCTCGGGAGAGAAACGAGAAGAAACCTTGAGAGACAGGAGCGAGAAGCAGAGCGGGCTCGGAGGCGAGAAGAAGCAGAGACAGGAACGAAGCAAAGAGACAGGCTCAGGAGAGACGAGAAGAGAGTAGAGAGACTGAGCTCAGAGAAACGAGAAGAAGCAGAAAGGGAAGAAAGGGACAAGCAGCATGCCCATGAACTCGCGATGCTGCAACAGAGTGGCCCTTCGCCTCCACCTGCCACCCAGGGGATGAGTGCCTTCAGCCAGGCTCTCGCCTGCATGCCAAAGTGGACGGAGGCCGAGCCCGAGGTGTGGCTCGACAGCGCCGAGACAGTCTTAAAGGCCTGCCCCCGAGTGCAGCCGAACTCTCCTGGTATTTGGGCAGGTTCGCCGGAGAAGGCCCTTGGCGGCCCTACAGGCCCTCGCCGGAAGGGCAGAAAATTGGGAGTCGTCCGCCCGGACTATTGTGACATCACGAGATAACCCTGAACGCTGGAGGCGTTTGGCAGACAAGTGGAGAGTAAATCGAACCTGGGCAGACTGGGTTCACCAGTCCGGCGCGTCATGCCAAATGGTTCGAGTCCGCGTGAAGTTCCCGACCACCTCAACGAGGCAATGGAACAGATGAAATAGAACACTTCTACTCTACACCCCTCTGCCTCGCCACGCTGCGTCGCGAAAGGAGCCTGCGACGTTGGTGGAGATACTTTTATTTTTGTCGCCCGACTCTGGGATACTCATCATCCCCAGGAGGCTCCTGCCCAGTACAAAATTATCACCCTTCTTCGCTGGGTGCCTCCATGAAAGAATGGGCAATCGCAGAAACCGTTGTGTGCGGGTTCTGTAAAGATTGGGCATTCAAAGAGCAATGCGAGAAGTAAACAACAGGCCTCTCTCTGGACAACCCCCAAAAGTCTGCCTGCGCCTCTGCAGGGGCAGTGTGAAGATTTCAACCAAACCTTTTTGCAGGCGTGCAAGGGTTTTTGCCACTCCTCATAGGCAAAATGCCTAGAAATGTCGATCCGGTAATCCTGCCGCATGCAGCCCTGGCAGTAACAGATCCCGAGTCCTTGGGCCCTCCTGCCCAGGGTCCCATATGTGGCACACTCCTCGGTAGATATATACCGCCAGGTCAGGCATTTCAGTGACTCCAGTGCTGCATTTCCTCATAGGAAATAGGGTTTCCATAATGGGCTGTATCATGAACGGCGCAGAAACTCGTCACGGTTGAGGGCATCAGAGTTTAGATGATCCTCCTACGGTCAGCTGAGGTCACCCGACCCACGAGCCGGTTATGCGTCTACAAGTGTGACATTCCGAGGTATGACATCCTCTGGGCCAGGACTTCGTCCCCTTCCAAACCCGCGACGATTCGGGTTAGTTACGGTCCTCAAATCGAGTCCAGTGCTGGCGCGTAGTGCCGTACCGAGGCCTCAGCTCAGATCTCCCTTCAGGAGAATCTCGGCTATCAACTCCTCTGCCAGTGCCGCCGGCGCACTGAGCAGTGCCAGTCCGTCCGTCCCGAACGGGCAGGACCACCCACCACGCCGCTACCAGCGCCAGTGCTAATGTCAGTGCCGGAAACCGCCTGATCCCCTCAAGGGGTCCAACTCCAAACACCCTATCTTCCGCCCGACCTGGTACGGCTGCCAGTATCGATAACAGAGGGTGAGTTCTTCTGACCTAACAGAGGCTCTCACCCCCTGAAACGCAGTTCATAACTGGGGCCTGAGCTGGTCACTACTGCGCGTCCAACCACGCCCCTCCAGCCGTCCCTCTCTCTCGCCGCCCATAGATTCCTCCGTGAGTCCTTGATTGCTGCCCCTGCCTTCCTGGGCCGATGAACTCTGCGGACTGCGCCGATTCAATATCCGAGATAGCGAACAAAATTCTGTATCGGATTGTCACGCAGCTGGCTTAGATAACCCCCTTGCCGCCCTTCGGCCTTGGGCACTCGATTCCTGACCAGATATAGCAGTCCAGAGAGAGGTTCGCGGCAGGTCTACAGTGTGGGTGATCGCAGGTAGTCACGCTGACTCCCGACTCTTCTGGCCTATTTTCCAGGCTTACGGCATGAGCCGCCTCTTCATCTTTTGAACATCTTGGCACCTTCCGCCAGGAGAGGATGTTAAAGGAAGCCTTCCATATCTTCTTCTTTCTTTGATTTCTATCCTATTCAACTATCTTATCGATCTTTCCTTTACTCCTTAATTACCGCAAGTGGCAGTTAACATATGGATATCATCCCTTTAAAAAATGCATTAATCATTTATTTTTGAAGCAGTAAGAAGACAGAGTGAGAAGTGGCACGCGCCACGCTAAATCTCTGCTGAGCAGGCGTGCATCGGCTCGCCTGAAGGGGTCGCGCCGCTGGGTTTCTCACTCTGCCAGCCAGGCTGAGAGTTAGCTCTGACCGTCGTCTGTGTGGCGACGGACGTTGAATAATAAATAAACAATAAATACCTCACTCTGTTATCCTTCGTTTTCTACGGCTATATTATTTACACTCTTTCATTTAATCTTTTTTCTCTGTTGTTAACGATCTCCGAGTCACGAACTCCTGCGCTTGCGAGTTTTAACGTTACCCTTTTAATATTACCCGCGGCGTGTCCCGCCCCTCAGTAAGAAGTCACGTCCTTCGTTTGTCATTCAGTGTAGTTTTCTTTTTTATTTTTATTGAGTTTTTTTTTTTTGTGGAGAATTCTATCCCTGTCCAGTTTCTTCCACCTCCTCATATCAGTCATGAATTTACTGGAAATCTAGCACAATTTTCACATGTAAATAAAAATTAGATATTTCTAGGCACCTATTTCTGATGATTTTTAGAAAAATAGTAACCAACATTTTGCCTTTGTTTCACTGCCCTTTGTCATATCACACCCAATACAAATAGTAATGAATTTTATATAAAGAGAAAGGCAATTTATTTTACTTTTGTGCTGAATAAAGAAAATTTAGGTATTTGACTAGTGATTTTTGCAAATTAAGAAAACATGTCAAAACATCATCCATCACGACTAATTTCAACTTCCATGATAAGTGTGCTTTATATTGGCTTCTGGGGTGTTTTTAATACAGCATAATAAATTACAACTCACAAATTTACTATTACATCAAATTCATGGCCGTAATATTAAGTGATATGTTACGGAGCGATAGCAAAAATTGCTGTGCATATGCTGGTACGGCATCTATCAACCCATGCAGAGCAAGGTTTGGTTATATAATTAGTCTTAACTATCACTAGCAAAAAACATCATTCAACAAGAAAAGGATGAGAAAATTCTGTTTAAATTTTATGCTGTATAATGAAAGTATACAAAGAAACGAGGAAGCAAGTAAAGCTTTTTAAAGCTTTGTTATGAAAGTGGTTATTTTATTACTTTTGCATATTTTCTCTTTTGACTTCTCGCAGAAGAGATGTTTTTGTTTAGAACTGGTTGTGTCGTCAAGATTAGAAGGACTGACTGCCTTAATCCCTGTACTCTGTTAATCCTGTACGAAGCAAGGCTTGGTGAGCACCTACCAGCCACGTCAATTTTCACCTTTGATAATGACGTAATCCGGTATTCTAAACAAAAGCATCCCCTTCGTGGAGGAATGTAAGGCAAGCGGTTATTTATTGTTTTGAATAAAAGATAGAAAAGAATATATATCACTCTAATAAATAACCTTCAACAAACATTTTAATTTCCTAAATGATGGGAATGCAGCAAAAAGTGAGAATTGATTGGAAGTTACTTTTCCAGTCTTGCAGTTCATGGGTTGATGTAGTTGCCAGGTGCCCATTTCAAATAAAAGTGTGTGTATCACCAAATTTAAGTTGATTCTTCGTTTTTTCAAGCATGCTCTATGTTCGTGATTGTATGAAAATCGTTACTTAGTTCTTTGATCAAATTTATAATGTGCTGAGATAGACACGGGAAGGACCTGGATGTATGGTTAACTGGCAACCGTTTCCCCCACTGTTTCTTTTCACCTTTACTGCTCCTCACCACTCTGGTTGCCGATAATTAATTCCAAACCTCATTTAAAACGATATAGGTTTTCAATGTGATTATCGAGGTAATAAACAATTATATTAATAATTATCATATATTGTATTCAAAATTCATGTAAGTTCTGATCAAAAATTGATGTATAAGAGACAGCACCTGGAAGAAAACCTGGAGCGTCTGAAGGAAAACCTGACGGAACTACTAAAAACGAAAATTTCGTTTGTGATGTCTGTGTTTGTATGTCTGTCACGGGAGTAGGGGTTTGAAACCTACACTAGTATTTAAATTGGGTCAAATGATAGCCACATGCATATTGAATTATGTTGCTTCATGACTGAATGAAAGTAATTCTAATACAGTCAAACATATGTTTAATTTTTTTGGATATACAGTATTAAACTGATTATAGGGTTTGCAGTGGAAGGAGTTTAATGACATCACCTACAGAAAAGGTGGTGGTTTTCTGCCCAAGCTACTGGTGACTTCCATAAAGTTATTGAAGAAAAGGTGAACAGCACTAGTAAAAACAAAAATTTCATTCAGTTTGTCTGTGTTTGATGTCTGTCACGGGGGTAGGATTTGATTTTGAGGTATAAACCTTCCTGGGGTCACATAAGGGCTGTGTGCCAAATTTTATCTGCTTCTGTCCATGGTTCAGATTTATAAAGAGTGCAAACATACACACATTTGCTTTTATATAAATATATATATATATATATATATATATATATATATATATATATATATATATATATATATATATATAATCAGAAAGCTACAAACGTCTTTTAATATCCAATTCACTCTACCTCGGAAATAATATATTTTCATATATGTTACCAAGGGGAATTTTTAAGTTGATAATAAGTCCACCGTCCCGTGGGATCGAACCAGCGACGGACGAGGAATCAGGACTACAGTGACGCACTAACGAATCGGCCACAAGAGAGGTATAAGTGAATAACATCTCGTCAACTCACCCGTCGAACTCAGGTGTTTTTCGTTTGGAGACGACATCCACCCACCTCTGCCATGTTGACCGTGTAGTGCGTTTGTCGACGAACCATATTATGACTATTTATCACATCACCGTGATTCATATACAATCAGAAAGCTACAAACGTCCTTTAATATCCAATTCACTCTACCTCGAAATAATATATTTTCATATTATGTTACCGAAGGGGAATTTTTAAGTTGATAATAAGTCCACCGTCCGTGGGATCGAACCAGCGACGGACGAGGAATCAGGACTACAGTGACGCACTAACGAAATCGGCCACAAGAGAGGTATAAGTGAATAACATCTCCCGTCAACTCACCCGTCGAACTCAGGTGTTTTGCGTTTGGAGACGATATCCACCCACCTCTGCCATGTTGACGTGGTAGTCGTTTTGTCGCACGTACCCATATTATGACTATTTATCACATCACCGTGATTCATATACAATCAGAAAGCTACAAACGTCCTTTAATATCCAATTCACTCTACCGGAAATAATATATTTTCATATATGTTACCGAAGGAGAATTTTAAGTTGATAATAAGTCCACCGCCCCGTGGGATCGAACCAGCGACGGACGAGGAATCAGGACTACAGTGACGCACTAACTAAATCGCCACAAGAGAGGTATAAGTGAATAACATCTCCCGTCCAACTCACCCGTCGAACTCAGGTGTTTGCGTTTGGAGACGATATCCACCCACCTCTGCCATGTTGACCGTGTAGTGCGTTTGTCGCGACGTAGCGTATATTATGACTATTTATCACATCACCGTGACTCATATACAATCAGAAAGCTACAAACGTCCTTTAATATCCATTCACTCTACCGGAAATAATATATTTTCATATATGTTACCAAGGGGAATTTTAAGTTGATAATAAGTCCACCGTCCGTGGATCGAACCAGCGACGGACGAGGAATCAGGACTACAGTGACGCACTAACTAAATCGGCCACAAGAGAGGTATAAGTGAATAACATCTCCCGTCAACTCACCCGCCGAACTCAGGTGTTTTGGCGCTTGGAGACGATATCCACCCACCTCTGCCATGTTGACCGTGTAGTGCGTTTTGTCGACGCACCCATATTATGACTATTTATCACATCACCGTGATTCATATACAATCAGAAAGCTACAAACGTCCTTTAATATCCAATTCACTCTACCTCGGAAATAATATATTTTCATATATGTTACCGAAGGGGAATTTTTAAGTTGATAATAAGTCCACCGTCCCGTGGGATCGAACCAGCGACGGACGAGGAATCAGGACTACAGTGACGCACTAACGAAATCGCCACAAGAGAGGTATAAGTGAATAACATCTCCCGTCAACTCACCCGTCGAACTCAGGTGTTTTGCGTTTGGAGACGATATCCACCCACCTCTGCCATGTTGACCGTGTAGCGTTTGTCGCGCGTAGCCATATTATGACTATTTATCACATCACCGTGATTCATATACAATCAGAAAGCTACAAACGTCCTTTAATATCCAATTCACTCTACCTCCGGAAGTAATATATTTTCACATATGTTACCGAAGGGAATTTTAAGTTGATAATAAGTCCACCGTCCCGTGGGGATCGAACCAGCGACGGACGAGGAATCAGGACTACAGTGACGCATTAACGAAATCGGCCACAAGAGAGGTATAAGTGAATAACATCTCCCGTCAACTCACCCGTCGAACTCAGGTGTTTGGCGTTTGGAGACGATATCCACCCACCTCTGCCATGTTGACCGTGTAGTGCGTTTGTCGCATGTAGCCATATTATGACTATTTATCACATCACCCTGATTCATATACAATCAGAAAGCTACAAACGTCCTTTAATATCCAATTCACTCTACCTCGGAAATAATATATTTTCATATATGTTACCGAAGGGGAATTTTTGTTGATAATAAGTCCACCGTCCCGTGGGATCGAACCAGCGACGGACGAGGAATCAGGACTACAGTGACGACTAACGAAATCGCCACAAGAGAGGTATAAGTGAATAACATCTCCCGTCAACTCACCCGTTTAACTCAGGTGTTTTGCGTTTGGAGACGATATCCACCCACCTCTGCCATGTTGACCGTGGTAGTGCGTTTGTCGACGCACCCATATTATGACTATTTATCACATCACCGTGATTCATATACAATCAGAAAGCTACAAACGTCCTTAATATCCATTCACTCTACCTCGAAATAATATATTTTCATATATGTTACCAAGGAATTTTTAAGTTGATAATAAGTCCACCGCCCCGTGGATCGAACCAGCGACGGACGAGGAATCAGGACTACAGTGACGCACTAACGAAATCGGCCACAAGAGAGGTATAAGTGAATAACATCTCCGCCAACTCACCCGTCGAACTCAGGTGTTTTTGCGCTTGGAGACGATATCCACCCACCTCTGCCATGTTGACCGTGTAGTGCGTTTGTCGACGTAGCCATATTATGACTATTTATCACATCACCGTGATTCATATACAATCAGAAAGCTACAAACGTCCTTTAATATCCAATTCACTCTACCTCGGAAATAATATATTTTCATATATGTTACCGGAAGGAGAATTTTTAAGTTGATAATAAGTCCACCGCCCCGTGGGATCGAAACCAGCGACGGACGAGGAATCAGGACTACAGTGACGCACTAACGAATCGCCACAAGAGAGGTATAAGTGAATAACATCTCCCGTCAACTCACCCGTCGAACTCAGGTGTTTTTGCGTTTGGAGACGATATCCACCCACCTCTGCCATGTTGACCGTAGTGCGTTTGTCGCACGTACCCATATTATGACTATTTATCACATCACCGTGATTCATATACAATCAGAAAGCTACAAACGTCCTTTAATATCCATTCACTCTACCTCGGAAATAATATATTTTCATATATGTTACCGAAGGAATTTTAAGTTGATAATAAGTCCACCGTCCCGTGGATCGAACCAGCGACGGACGAGGAATCAGGACGTTTGTAGCTTGATTGTATATGAATCACGGTGATGTGATAAATAGTCATATATATATATATATATATATATATATATATATATATATATATATATATATATATATATATATATATATGTGTGTGTGTGTGTGTGTGTGTGTGTGTGTGTATTTTTATAAGTCGGGAGAAGATTTCATGGGTTATCCAGTAGCCAGAGACTGTGCCAGCACAAGGCTGGCTTAATCTAAAAACCAATGGGAGATCAAAATGATTTGAATGACAATATTGTTACATCAAAGAATTTGTCTACATCAGCCTATGGTATGTTAAAATTGAGATTGAACCACCCATAAAATCCATCTTTAATTCCTGGGATCTATGTACACTCGGCAAGGAAAGTGAGGATAAAGTTTTTTAAAATCTTCGGACATATATTGCTCAATAATGAGACATCTGGCAACTTTAGAAAGGGGAGGAGCTTCAGTCTTACTGCGTTTGTTTTTTGCCTGACCTCCTATAACTTTCAATCATATTCTATGGTTCTGAAATCATTGATACTTAAATGCAGTAGTAAGCTTTACAGTATTCGTTCATGTTGTAATTTGCAGCGACAGTTCTGGGCAAAATAAACATTTTTCGACATAACCTGCCAAGTACCCTTACACAAATGAATTTATGACACCACAATGAATGGAATGCTTGCATAATCGGAAACCCGATACTCCATAATGAAATCAAGAGTTAAATTTGAGCAGTGACCCACGAAAAACGTGGGGAACAATAAAGGAACGAATGAAGTGTTATGATGAGAGAGAGAGAGAGAGAGAGAGAGAGAGAGAGAGAGAGAGAGAGAGAGAGAGAGAGAGAGAGAGAGAGAGAGAGAGAGAGAGAGTTGCTGTTGTGTAAGCCTAGGCCTATATGTAGAGCTACTCATTTCATTAATTTTTCTTTTAGAGATTGTGCAATACTATATTTGTATAGTATGTTTTAGCAATGGAGAGAGAGAGAGAGAGAGAGTTGAGAGAGAGAGAGAGAGAGAGAGAGAGAGAGAGAGAGAGAGAGCCTAGGCCTACACGTAGAGCTACTCATTTCATTATTTTTTCTTTTAGAGATTGAGCGAGACTGTATTTGTATAGTATGTTTTAGCAATGGGGAGAGAGAGAGAGAGAGAGAGAGAGAGAGAGACTATGGCAACGTCAAGAAACATCCAGTTACTTGTGTTTTCCCGCCAAAGTTGTCGCGCTACTCCGCACATCATAGAGAACGCTCTTGCGGATTTAAATAGATTTGGTCAACCTACCCTAGCTGTCACAACATTTGCCACCATTAATTCCAGCTGAGCTTTAACACCGTGAAACACAAATATGAATGTGTAAAAATTAAAGAAATTATCATTACCTCGTATGATGATGCAATAATAAGCCTGTTCATAACGGAAAACGAGTAAATATTGCCGTTCTGATAAACAGTACTACACCGAGATATCCATACACTATCTTTTAGATCTCTATGAACGAAGTCATCTGAGAAATTCTGATTACTTCGGACATGCATGGTGTTTTTAAGTATCTGAGCGTTTTGGTTTTGCAGATTTAACATATATGATATAATTTGCTTTGTATTTTCATATTCTAGAGTAAATTTACCGAGATTATGTGTTTTCTGTAAGAAAAAATGAAAATTCTATGAACGAAATCTAATGAAAACTGTATCCTCACTTTTCTTGCGGAGTGTACATCTTTCATTTACACATGGAAATGTCATTTGTAATAAGACATGTGCACAACAATTTTGTTCTTTGTCTACTGTATCATTTGTTTAATTGCTCATGCAGTAAATGATTCATCATTCTCGAGTTTTATGAATTCGTCCCTAAGCAATTTACCGACATTCCATGCAGGTTAGCATGTAGGCTATACATGCACGAAAATACAACAAATCATAGAAAAGCTGAAATGTCTCAGCATATGTGGTTATATTATATCTGAGGCATGTTATGCTTTCTGTCTATTATCTGATAGTTTTAGAAGAATCAGAGCAAAGAAGAATTAGTGAGCATGAGATATTATACTCACTGGTTCCATAATGCTTTGCTTATAACAAAATCAGCTATGCACGCTATCTCATTGCGTAGTATGCTGAAATGACTCACTTATCTGGCATAAATTTGGCTGTTTATGGTTCAAAGAAGCTTGTTCATATAGAAGACTCCAGTGCGTTTGGCTATGCTCTTGTTAAATAGACCACAGAAGAAACTTGAACAAAGACACCAAATTTCCAGGTGGATTATAATCCATTCAATCTGAATACTGGTGCTGTCATAAAATACAATATAGCAGTCAAGTCCAGAAGTGCCAGTGTGTCAAGGCGCCATGTAAGGTAGTTCAGTTAAACAAACCCCAAATGCTTAAAGACAAAAAAAGTTGTCTGAACAGAGACTGATGTTATGAGTGACTTGCAAAAAATCCAGTGAGCTTTTCAATCATTGTAAAAGCCACTATCATACAACATGATTTTATACAAGATCTCAGTGATAGCAGTGAAGAGGCTTATCTGAACTTCATAGTGTTGAGACTGGGGATCATTCCTTTGCTAATCAAATTCCATAATCATCTTTCCAAAATAAAGCTCAAAACTTTCAGTTACATCAGAGAATCCAAGAGGGTAAAGACTAATGGCTAGGCTGCCATCTTGCAAGCAACACTGGACATTGGGTTGCCTGGGTCCCTTGCTATGATCTCTTGCAACAGTCGATGGCCAGCTCAGGAAAACGTTTTAGCCAATGCCTGCTTTCCAGGGATTTACATATCTCTCCTTTTCTTCTCTCTCTACACACACACACACACACACACACACACATATATATATATATATATATATATATATATATATATATATATATATATATATATATATATATATATTATCAAGGATTTACGTTCCTCCCTCCTATTTAGCTATTATCTAGTTAGCTCTGCGGGAAATTTCTCCTCTCAGTTAGCTTTGTAGGCGCCAATATGGCGGGCCAGGCCTACCAGCTAATAGCCGGGGGCACCAGTGTAGGGCAGTGTGGGAGTTTTCCCACATCAAGTGATCTGGGGGAACAATGAAAACCCCCTTTTCGCCCCCATCACGCGAGGTGGGAGTAATTAGTGCTTGGGAGGGCTAAAGGGGCTTATTAGGGCTAGTGGCCAGGTAGGACTTTAATCTTTAAGTACCTAACCTTAAGAACTCTTTTCCTCTGCCCTTTTTGCTGGTTGTCTGGACATATTTGCAGGAATGTAGCAGGAATGTAGGACTAAAGATGGGGCGCTACAAGACGCCACTGGCTTTGGACAAGCAGACGCGTTCTCATCTTCGCACTGGGTGGACCTACCGCCCATCTTCCCAGCTGAAACTGGTTGAAACTATCGCCGATGAATAGCTGAGTCAATTGTTTGGCGCTGCAATTATCAGACAAGGTTCGTACATTGCAAATAGTCAGTAAACCAGCCCTTCCCCTTCCACTAAAAAACCCCTTAAATTTCCCATTTCCTTAAGCTTTAACTTCTTCCTCCACGAAGCAATTTTCCCTTGTTAAGAGTCCTGCCCGGCCTCCCATATCTTGCCCATATTGTGCCTTGAATTTCAGTAGAGATCCTGTGATAATCATCCATTTATCCCTCTCCCAGTGCAACTTAAGGGCAATTTAGGCTAAGCAATACCAGTGTTTAAATTTACTCTTTGTGTGAGTGCAATCACGTGTTCATTGTTAAAAGCCCAAGAAATTACAATCCCCATATTGTGCCTACGTGATTTCATCATAATTATCTGCTGGGCTTCGTAGTGGTTAATATTTAAAATGTGCAATGAGTAACATTTTTAGGGGATTCCTCTTCCTTCATTGTGGGCTGCTGTTCTAATCCGGGACCTCTCTTTCAGGAGAGACAAGCTGCGCCATCGCACTCTGTGCCCGATAATTCTGATTGCCTTTCAAATCCTGAACTATTCCTGGTCGTAGTCGATCCTTGAAGTCCGTTGTGGCCTCGCCAAATTTTATATTAATTATTTTCCCCATCCTGGAGTTCAATCCTTTGCAGCATACTAACTGAGACTATTTAGTGTAATCGGGGCATGACTAAGCTATTATTATTGTAACTGGAATAATTGTATTGTACATTGGCCCCCCTTATTACTCAGTTTGCTTGTTGCCAATCACTGCATTATTGTTCTATGTATCCAATTAATGAGTCTGCCCATTGGCTACCATTTTGTTTTGTTTGTCTCCTTGTTTCATTGCTAAATCTCTGTAAATAAACTCCTGTAAATTGTAAAAGAACCATAATTCCAAATGGCGACCTTCCTCATTTAATTGTAAAACCAGGGAAAATCTAAGGTAAGTTTCAATTAACGTTTCCTTTGTTCATAATCTTATAAGAGCCTGATGCCATCTCTTCCAAACACGCGTGTGTGTGTGTGTTTGTCGTCCATCGGAGTGGACAAGACAACAAGAGCATCTCGTTTTCTTTCTCTAATGGAACACGATTTCAACCATACAATATTTCCATCTGTTTCTCCCTAACCACCATGCAAGCATTCCAATCATGTACTCATAATGTTCCAACGAATCTTCTGTATCAAACTGTGTGTACGTTTCTGTTTGTGAAGACGCCAAACGTCTTGCCATTTCACATATATTATGCTACTGCACTGTATTCATTAATCTGTCTTGAATCTCATGCAATTGGTCATATGTAGAATTTCCTGGCCTTTCCATTGATATATGTTTCATCACTGTATGTTAATCATGTCTTCAATATCGCCATCTGTTTGTCTGCCGACAAACACAGATGAGTCTGTACCTCTGTTTTTTTACCTGTCTAGAAGCTACATTTTGTCAATAACATCTTCAAAGATTCTGTACATTTTTCTCAGTAAGGAACTACCAATAAACCAATAATCACCCAGCCAGTATGCTCATTCCCCAGTCCTCACAATCTGGGTGCACTTGGTGTTTGCAGTCACCAGTTTTAAATTTGTTCAATTCTCCCCAACCAAGACTCCCAGTTTATGACACCAGTTTTAAATTTGTTCCTCCCCAACCAAGTCTGTGACAATATATATATATATATATATTATTATGATTAGCAAGAATTCGCTAGCAAATTGCCTCCCCCTCCTTTGTTGTGGTTGGTTGTTCTGTTGTGTTTCATTTACACAGATGCCGATCGATAGACCATCTGTCTATCGACTTAAAAACAAGGGTTTAAAAGATTAAAGGCGCTCCCATTTTTGATAAAGATCTTTCTTGAGGCAAAAGTAATCTGGCTTGGGTGTCTCTCAGTACAGGGAAATGAGTCAAACATCTGTGTTAAACCCTGCCCCATAGGAGGGGATAAAAGCAAAAGCCCAAGGTCTCGACACACACGCTGGCTGGAAGATATGGAATGAAGAAGTCCCCAACACCTGGCCCCATCGATGCCCTTGCATCCTAACCACATTCCTTTCGACCATATTCCTCGAGCCCACACGCCATTGCTTGGAGTTTCGAGGAGTCCCCATCGCTTGGAAGCCCTGCATCTCACCACGTGGAAGAAACTCACCCCGAAATCGCAAGTCATCCACGGAACGCGCCCCGAAAATCCTAAATGAAGAGCCCCATTTCAGTCACGCCATATTTGCTTAAAGAGAAAGCCAGAAATCACCCTTGTCTCATTGTCCGCCTCTTGCATCGGCAGTATTAATTCTTTATTACTCCTTTGGCACCCTCAGTGCAGCTTCAATCATTATTCTTTTGTCTATTTTCATTACTGGCGTATAATGTGCATCCATTTCAGAGGGATCCTATTTCGTGGAAGCTTTACAACTGAATCCCCAGTTTCATTCAATCCAGTAGGAATTTTAGTTCTACTTGAGTTCAATTCTCCCCTGATATCAAGACTCTTTAAATTTTATGACAATAATATTTCCTCAGTAACAAGAGCCCTATGCTCATATGAAATTCTCCTTTGTTTTCCTCTTTTTACGTTTTCCCGCACCACGAAGTCAGAATCACAAGGCTAAATTATAAATTATATCACAGATATATTTCAAACTAAAACCACGGAAAAATATATATATATATATATATATATATATATATATATATATATATATATATATATATATATATATATTATATTATATATTATATACGATTTCACCATCATCTACTTGTGGCTATTGTTCACAGTATAAAAGGAGGGAAGAAAACCTTCGAAGACACTGCACAGGGTTTTGTCAGTGACCTTTCATAAAGTATCAAGCAATAATAGATTAGACATTGTACTTGAAGGTCAAAATGAAAACTATCAAGAATGCTGAAAGCCAGTGATAGTAATCTCCATCTAGTTATAGTATATAGAATACAAAATCGTCAAAGCTAAGCACTAGAGTAGAGAGGAAAAATTTCTAACCTTTACAAGCAACGAGGTTTTCCTTATTCAGTTCCTTGCCCAACAGTGGGAGCAAGGGAGAAAAACAATAGACACTGGGAAAATTACATTATCCCATGCAATGGTATCAGTCATAGGGTAAGCGGCCTAAGTTGTGAATTGGCCCAGATCTATGCAAGCCACTAAAGGTTGAAATGTGAATCCTTTTCCACTCCGCTCATACTTTTACCTCTGGCTTCAAGATAATTTTGGTCATTGCAGATGATACAGGTTTCTTCTTTTGTTGCCATCTTTCAGTAAAGACATTTCTGTCTCCTTTATTGGAAAAGTGGTCTCTGGCTAGAGTGAAATATGCTGAAGTACAGAATTCTGAGTGGTGTTTATAAAGCTATTAATGCACATTTTACCAGGTGTAACTCTTTCAGCATGATTGCTGGACGTGGGAAGCTAAGTACCCTGAATATATTACACGAAGACATTCAGCTTCCAAAAAATTCTATGATCTTAGGAGAAAATGGATTGTATCCCAGTCCTTTTCAACTGCATTCATAGATCTGAAGATACACTGAACAAAACCAAGTACCATCACCCACTTGATATAGACGGACTCGGGATATCATTGCAGTCTAACAGAAACTCACAATAAACTGGATGCAAATCCCTAAAGCTCCCGAATCAATAATGAGCCCATTACAAGCAACTGTGCCAAGTCTTACACCCCAGCTAAATGGAGCTGTCATACTGTTTCTAGGCTGAAGAGCTCAAAACTCTGCAGGCTGTCAACATATGAGATGGTACCAGCAATTTGATATGAAGATGGTGCAGATGTTGTTGACACAAATAATGAGTCTTTGAACAACAGTCAAGTGTTAGCACTTTTTCTATTATTTGATATTACTCACCCTGCAACTTGAAAACAATGCTTATATTGCATTATTATTATTATTCTGTTTGTGTGTGCAGAATATGATGAAAATGTTAAAACTTTTCAAGAACTGGGTGTGTAGACGGTGCTATGCCCTTTCGTCCACGTCTTTAGGTCCTACGTCTTTTTGTCTGATGTGTGTGTTTTTTTTTTGTCCGACAACATTTTGTCCAATTTATTATGATCACTAGTAAATAAACTCAATAATAAAAGGGTGAAAATCAAGAGCAAAAAATCTTTGAGAATTTTATTGATAGGATACAAGTATAATACATTGATAAAATGTATTTAAAAAAAGGCATTTTAGAAAAGTAATAAGATATAACTAATGATTTACTATGATCACTTAGAATTGCTGCAAATTATTTGCCTCAAAAAATTATTTTTTTGTTAAACCATGTCCAGTGACCAATCTTTTGAGGCGTTCTGTTATTTTTTTTATATCGCGTACATGAATTTGACAGATCTCCCCTAAGAATTTGAGTCTTTGTTCTTGGTAGATCTTGAGGGATACTCTGATTAACATCCATACAGCTATCGGGCATAGGTGGTTCTCTCCTTCGTCTAGCTAGCACCATGTCCTCTCACAATGCCTATGTAAGTCAAGTCGAAGTAAGCGATGAATTCAACAGTTATTTCTTCATCATCTATTAAATCTTCATTTGCCTCTTCGACATCTTCAACGGGGAGGAAGGCTAATGCTGAAAAACATCGGATTTTAAGACAGATTTCAAGGTCTGTATTGTATTTTTCTTTGAGCCCTAAACCCGTAATTTGTCGAAACACTGATTGGCTCCAATGAAACAAACATGCCACAACAGACGAATTAGAGAATGATGAATTAACCGCCTTGTGCACTGCAACCTCGAAATCTACCATGATATCAAGCGGATCTGCATTAGGTTGCATAATTTTCAATTGCTCAAAAAATAATTCGTATGTCTGCTTTGTTTTATTCGGCAGTAATGCAGAGAACCGTGGAAAACTGCTACCTTTAACTTGTACATGAATGCAAAATGGTTGAAACCACTGTTCTGGCACAATTTTGAAGGTTCCATCACATAGCCAATGACGATATGATGCTATATCCTGAAGAGCAGTTTCTGACGCGAATACTAGTAAGCGCTGTTGATCCTCGCCGCCCAAATCACATCTCAGAAACTGTTCGCCATCATCAAGCTCACAATACTCGTCAGGTATTTCAAAACCATAGTATATAAAGAATATGTGTCAAAGGTGAAAAATAATACGGATCGTGGCTTTGACTAATAATCTTCTATGCAATTTAATACAAGAAGAAAGCAAATTTAAAAAAAGAACTAAAGACTCACCCATCCTGCAGGAGCTACGATACTGACAAGAAAACACTGAAAGGCAATTATAAAATATACAAGAAGCACCTTATACTGAAAACGTACAAGGGCCCGCCAGAGGGGGAATCATCCCTGTGGAGGGCTGTACATAAAACCAAACAAAGTGAAACAAAGTGAAGTGAAGTCTACCTGTTGATTAGCTGGAAATCCACAATTTTTTTGTCGGCATCTTTGAATTGTCCTTGAAAGTCGGACAACCTAGGAAGTTGAGAGCATGTATTATCTGTTAGTTGCGTAAACTTGGCCGCTATTATGCTACACAAACTTGCTGCTATTTTTTCCGCTGCTTCACTCTTTATTTCTGCAACTGCTTTTCTAGCATTTAACGAATCTACATCAGCTGGATGAAGTTGCTCGCTAGAAAAATAAATAATTTTCGGTTCATTATTTTCTGTTACCGTGTGAATTCGCACTGAACACAGCCTTCTTTTCTCACATCTCCAGTATTCTTTACCTAGTTTTGTATTGCTTGAATGAAAATCGTAGATGTAATTACTTTCATCAACCACTTTTCTTTTGTTCTTGGTCGACACAATGAACTTTGCCATTTCGTGATCGGCAAATTTAGAAAGTTATGTATTGCCAATCAATGAGAAACGTCACTTGGAAATAATGTATGCATTCTTTTGTGCCTGATGCTTAAGCTGGGAAGCAGGCGTTTGTTGTTTTTGACTTTAGACATCCCGCCATTCATCGAGGCACGCTTTGCTAAAATGTGTTCCTTTAAGTTGTGAATAAAACTTGGAATGTCACATCATGTTTCTGTCAGTCTACCTTGTAGTTAGTCTAGTTGATGAAAATACAGAGTGGCGACGACTGAAGCGGGAAACTACAGGTTTGTTGGAAAGAAGTTGGTCTCTCCTAAGTAGCTACTTTGGCAGAGTTACCTACGCTCCCGAAGTTAAGCTAACTTATGTGTAGGCTACATTACAGTTCAGCGGTGTGCTGGCATCATTTTGTTCCTTTTTCCAAGATGACGTCCAAACGAATACCTGAATTTAACCCAGACAAGCTGAAGTTAGGCTGTTGGTTAGATTTAGATTTATTTACAGTGAACTGTCAAGTCAATGAAATGACAAAAGCGGAGGCTAAGAGAGCAATGCCGTTATTGTATGTTGGTGTTGATACTTTGATGCAATATGTAAGTTAACTGCACCAAGATTGCCTTCTGCTGTGCCTTTTGATGAATTAATGATAGTTTTAGTCTCATTTTATTGCTAAGCCTAGTTATCATAAGAGTTTTATATGATTTTTTGCAAAGAAAACAGAAGGGGAATGAGACAGTTAAGGGGTATTATGCTGAATTAAAACAGCCAAGCATTGTGAATTTGGAACAGAATTCCACCGACATTTGAAAGAACAATTATTGGTTAGAATAGACCAAGAAGTTTATTTCAAGGTACAGTTAGCTGGTCCTTTTGATTTTAAGACAATATCATCTGGGGATTGCTGACAAAGGTTACAAATTTGGAGACAGCTTATGCAACAGAATGTAAGCCTACTTCTGCTCTGAATGATTCTGCTGAGAATAGCACAGTGAATAAAGTCAAGTCAGGAATCCCCAAAAATTTTAGTTCTATTGCTATGAATAAACCCAAGAGTCAACCAGGTAAAATGCCCAATAAGTGTTTCCACTGTGGACATAGTAATCATTGGACAGATAAATGCAGATACAGTGGTACCTCAGTTTCCGACGCTAATCCGTTCTAGAAGGAATGTCAAGATTCGATTTTGTCGAATTCTGAATCAATTTCGACCATAAGAAATAACTGAAAATGGATTAATCCGTTCCTGACCACCAGTCACTACTCCAACCTTGTCTTTTTATACAAAACACTACACACATTACAATTAAATAAGTTCAGAGTTAAATAACTTACATTATTAGAAGTCTTCTTACAGTTTTAAATGCATACTGTATCAAAAAAATTGGCCTACCAGTGGTGGACCGAGCGCTGCAGGCTAGGCTAGGCAGCCCATATGCACTCCAGAATGTACTGTAACGGGTACGCACAAAAACTGTTGTTAATGATAAATACAATGAAAAACAAGCCTGGTCATTACATTAAATTAATAATACAATATTAAAAATAACCCGAATGTACTGTAGAGTCTGTTATTTTATAAAAATTAAGAAAAACGTCTTAAGTTACGTCGGCATTGGCAGCTTGTGGCAAGCGCGGATGTAAACAAACCAGAGCGCCGTCCTGGTGGCGTATCGCGGTACTACATAAACACTGTGTACGTTCAGGATTGTATTAATTTATGGTAAATTCCATTCAGAGTCTACTGTAATGTATAAAATCACTGCAAAACATCTTTCAATAAATGTTATGATACCCTAACATGTATTTTTCAATAAAATATCCTTGTAAGCAGAATCCCCGAGTTAACCTTAGGCTAACCCCTTCTTTACCGAGAACCTTACGGCATTCACTAACGAACAGCACACGTAAACATTGCATTCGCTACAGAAATGCACAAGTGCGCCTCTGTCTAAAAAAAATCGATCATGAGACTATTCCTTGTAAGCAGAATCTCCGAGTTAACCTCAGGCTAAGCTCTTCTTTACTGAGAACCTTACGGCACTCACTAACGAACAGCACACGTAAACATTGCACTTCTTTTTCAAACAGCAGCGGCAGCGTGAGTGGGCTTTAAGTGCTTTTAAATGTGCTTGGGAAGAACGCCACCAACAACACCAACTAGCAGCGGCGTTACTGAAACACTTTTGTTTACAAACATCATATGTTTCGTTGACGGGTCGGATCGCATCAGGCGTCGGGTCGGATTCCGGTTTGTTGTTCGGGAACCGGCGCAAAGTTTACTCGGCATTTCGTGTCGGAATCCGATTTTGTCGAGTTTCGGTACAGTCGGAGACCGGGGTTCCACTGTATAAGGATGCTACCTGTAGTGGGGCAGATAAGAGTAATTTTTTAGAAGAATCATGCAAATGATGATACAAGTATCAAATTTGGCACAACTGTTCTCCAAGGGATACTAATCAAATCTGCCTGATTGGCCAATTGAAAATCCAAAATGGCGGCCATTTTCCAAGATGACCGCCAAAATAACCACCCGAAGTTGATGTTTTGCTTAGAAACATTTGTAGTTGTCCGAACTGCATGATCTAAGTGTGGATTCCTATGTTTTTAAGCCTGTTGATGTATATTTTCTAGTTTATAACATGGTTAAGGCACTGTATTGAAGGAGTGATTGTCGGGCACTACCAAGGCACATTGGTGACATCACTGCTGTGAAACTCAGCATGGGGTTCAGTGTCAGCTAACTATGAAATTTATGTTGGCATCATACTGCAACAACCTACTAGTATCCCAAATGCTGCCTAATCAACCCAAAATCAGTTTGGCAGCCACACCTGAATGGACAGGACGTGCCAGCGCGGGAGAACCGAACCAAGGATAACAGGGTTTTAGTTATCTGGATGGTGTACAGATCGCACAGGACTTATGACACTGGACGAACGATCGGACTAGGTGTATGGCACAGTGCAAGAACCTAGTTGTAACCCATACAGGAAAGCACCTATTGTATATTACAGGACATAAGAGGCCTATTATACTATTACATGTACGGGGTGGTAAAAGGATAAACCCTTGACCCTGAACGTCATCGTAATCATGGATGAGAACTCTACTGGCCGATCATGGAAAACAGACTGGACCAAGTGTTGCCTATGTCAGGAGGTTAAGAAAGAAGATCTAAAATCTCCCCAGGCCAATCCTACCAGAAGAGGGGATGATGGATATATGAACCTGGCAAAGAATATTCCTTTGTTTCGCTCACTCAATGTGCTACCAATCAAGCTAGACCCTGCAAGACTTGACAAAGGTTCTGGGATAGAGGAAACGTTGAGAAAAAATAAGGCACAATATCATGAGAGTTGCAGGCTTCTGTTCAACAACACAAAGTTACACAGAGCTGAAAAAAGAGCAAGTCATGTAGGTACTAGTGATGAGGGCAGTAGAAGTAAGATTCCACGAAAGCTCCAAGAAACTAAAACAAAAGAATGCTTCTTCTGCGAAACTGAAGGAGGGGAGCTTAGAGAAGCAATGACAATGCAAGTGAAAAGGAGAATAAATGAATGTGCCAAAACACTCAGTGATACAAAACTTCTCACCAAACTAAGTGCAGGAGATGTCGTAGCCCAAGAAGTGAAATATCACCCTGGCTGTTTGGTGGCATTGTATAACTGAGAACGGGCATACCTAAAGGTGCGGGAACAAGAAAAAGCACAGGAACACTGGAAGGATGCATATCCAATTGCTTTCTCTAAACTAGTCACCTACATCTACAAGATGAAAAATGCCAGTGAGAGGCCACTGATTTTCAAGCTTGCTGATTTGACCAAGCTTTACAAGCAGAGGCTGGAACAGCTTGGTGTTGACTTGCCTGATGTTCATGCTACTCGACTCAAGGATCAGCTGCTTTTGCACATTCCACAGCTGCAAGCTAATCACTAAGAATGAGAAGTTCTGTTGGCTGTTGAAACTGATGTAGGTTCAGTCCTATCAAAAGCATCCCGTTATGGTGAAGCAATCCATCAGGCAAAAGCCGCTGGGATAATAAGACAAGACATGCTCCGTCAGAATTGAATTTCAGCAGCTATTTTCATGACAAAAACTTAGAACAGGCTGTGCCACCATCACTGCTTCAGTTTGTATGTATGATCAAATATGGTGCAGACATCAAGTCCCAACTCCATCATGGAGTGTCGAAATCAGACTTTGCTATATCACAACTTCTACAGTACAACTGCTTCGCCAAATACAAGGAAGGAACGGATGTCCAAAGGCATTCCAAGGACTGGGAGCCACATTTTGCAGTCTACATGGGCCTGTATGTGTTTGCCAAGACGAGGAAGAGACAAATAATTGAAATGCTCCATGAGAACGGGCTCAGCATGAAGTACACTTCTTGGACAGTTGTCCTGGCAACGTAATGAATGTGAAGAGGGGCAGTCCCCATACACTCCAATCGAACATTGGCAACATCACGTAGGCCCCTACACTGTTGTGAAAGGGCAGGCCTTTCAATGAGGGTCGACAGCAAGGTGGGGCCTGCAACATACACTTGGGCCCCCATGTCTACCAAAGCCTGTACAGGCTTGTGACCCTTGGGCCTAGGCCCATGCACTGATGAGGACACTATCACTTGTATAGTAGGCTGCATACTGGGTTGTACCCTGCCAGTGACTGCTGCCAGTGTTACTGACGAAGCAGGGGCACCATTCACCATCTTCTTCTTGCTCCTACAGAACTGTTTCAAGTGGCCAATTTTTTGACAGCCATGACAAACACTATTTCTTGCCGGGCACAACACCTTTCTTGGCTCATGCTGCACTCCACAGTTCCCACACATATGAGCATTGATGAAAACTGAGGACCTCTCACCGCTCTTCACTGCTGCACACTCGGGGGGCTGGGGTCTGTCTCCACATCGGCCGCACGTGGCTCTTTATGCCTTGTGTTATGCTGGAGCATGGAAGCATCTTTGCGGGCTGCCTCATATGTCGCACACACTGCCCTTAAGGCATCTACACTACAAATGGAATCACACGACCTATGGAGGTCTCTTTTCAATATCTCATCCCTTAGACCTACCATAAACTTTCTAATAAGCATATATTCAGACAAATCGCTATGACAGCTAGGACACTGGAAGCCACAATCCATGGCTTTTTGCTAGCACTTTGCAAAATATTCACTAACTGACTCCTCACGTCCTTGCATATACACAAAAAACTCAGCCCAATGCACAGCCTGGTTTGAAGCACGCAGAACCATGGCCCCTATAGCATCCAAAGCCCCTTCTGGAGAAAAATTAGCCTACTGTACATCACTATACCTGGCATCCAGTGTACATTGCAACTCTGGGGTGCAGCGAAGCCTAATGTGTTGAACTGCATCTGTTGGTTGAAGCTTATATAGCCTAAGCCACTGTGTCATGGACCGCTTCCAAGTCCTGAAGGAGGCTGATGACATTTCTAAAGCATACTTCCCTGGTGGCGGTGGGGCTGGGGCCCTGGGGCTGCTCTGTAGACGCAAGCCACTCGCCATTGCAGCCAAGCAGTCATTAGGGGCTTGCAACACATCTTGACCTTCGGCAACTACATGTTGAAGAGCTGGTGATTTTGGCGCCACTCCAACGGGAGTACTGTGGGCACCCCAAGAGGATCGTCGTGCCCTCCTTGTCGTGAAAGATGGTCTCCCTGGTGTAGACATCCTTATCCTTTTACATATCCTACTCACTGCGCCATGTTAGAGGCAGAAGGAAACCCATGGGACACTCCAGTGCTTTATTACACGTCCAATCAGTATGTAAAGTCCCCACTCAACACGTTCTTTGTAGAGAACATCCCGTTTTCTGCGGTGCCTTTTCATCGACCTAAGGTCAATCGGAATATATATTTATCATAATAATTGTAACCTGTAAATATGTTGTCTTTCTAAAAAACCATGTTTTATGTATAAATAACGAGTTATTTATGTTGTGTGTCAGACACTGTTGATCACTATGTTCTCTGTATGAACCTGTCCTGTTTTTGTAAGGAATTGGTTTGACCTCAGGTCACCTGTAAATCTTTGTACCAGCAGTCTCTGCGAACTACGCAGACGTCCGCATCCCGCTTTATAAGCAGCTCATTTTCATCAATAAACCAGCAGTACCTGTCTTCCTGCTCATTATTTCACACCTCTCTCACAGTGGTGACCCCTGGAGTGGTTCCCAGAAGCCATTAACAGACCCAAACAGCAACTAAGTCTTGGCCCAATGAACCTAATCCATGCCCCTAACGGACTAACTACGGCGCTCTAACAAAGCGTTCGGGCGTTAACCGACCCTCATCGGCAGGTTGCCAGCGTCATTAGCAGACCCACACGGCAAGCTACCCCAGCATGCATTGATGTGAGTGTTCCCACACACTCCAAGTGACAGCAGAACATGGACGGAGACATTCCCAACCATGTACAAATTACCGCTAACCTCTCGGAGGCAGACACCTCCCTCTCGCAACCCGCTCCCGCACGCACCTCCACACCAGCACCGCTGCCCCAACACAATGACCCCCCCTGACGGACCAACCAAAGGTGGTCCTTAACATAAGGCTGCCGCCATTCACCAGGTAAAACGCACTGTCTTCGTTCTACAGGAATTTATTTCTGGTGATAGAAATTCATTTCTCGCTATAATGTGGTTCGGATTCCACAATAAGCTGTAGGTCCTGTTGCTGAGTAACCAGTTGGTTCTTAGCCACGTAAAATAAGTCTAATCCTTCGGGCCAGCCCTAAGAGAGCTGTTAATCAGCTCAGTGGTCTGGTAAAACTAAGGTATACTTTTTTTTCTACAGGGTCAAGGGGCAATTCAGAATAGCAGGCCTGACTGACGCGGTGTTGAAGGCAGACATCGCCATTAACGCTTTACCGGAGGAGATATGTAAGAAGATTGCCCCTTGGTTGATGACGACGTTGGTCACCGCGACCTTCCAAGAACTGAAATCCACTCTCGTCGAGACCTGCTCCCTTCCGGTCTCTGAGAGAGCTGCCGGCGCCCTCAACCCCGGCAGGAGGGAAACCTCTTGCAAGTGTGGCAAGCCCTCCAGGACCTCCTCCTCCTCCCCGAGACTGACAGCAGCGGTAGGCACAAGGAAATCAGTCTGTCGAGGGAGATCTTCCTGGGGCAGCTACTGCTGCAGGTCCATGGGCAGATCACAGATGCGTACACCCTGCTGGACCTAATCAGGTTGGCGCAGCAGCTGGGACTCCACCAAGGAGGCCAAGCGGGCGACCTCGCCTGCACACTCCGCCAACTGCCTCCTGCCAGAGGAACCCACCACGGAGCCTGTCAACTCCATGGAGCAGTAAAGGTTGTCCCACCCGCAGAAGAGGGAGGGGCCGGGGATATGCTACTTCCACCGGAGGTTCAGGAGAGCCGCCCGGAGGTGCGAAGCCCCCTGCCCTTTCTTCCCTTCAAAAAATGGAGGAGGCAGCATGCCAACACCACAGGCTGCCATGGCAGCAACAACAAAAACACCCAGAGGCCCCTTACCATTAGGGTTCTACGTCCGCGACTCAATCTCTGGCAGGATGATGTTGGTCGACACTGGAGCCATGCATTTGGTGTTTCCACCTTCAGGAGAGGACCGCAGACGACCGCCGGACTCAACTACCTGCCTGACAGCCGCAAATGGGTCCCCCATCTTCTCCTATGGCACCAAGCTCCTGTCGATCTCCATCCTTGGCCGGAGGTACAATTGGGAGTTCATTATCGTGGATGTCAGGGCTCCACTCCTGGGGGCGGATTTCCTCGCCCACTTCAGTCTAGCAGTCGACGTCGGCTGCAAACACCTGCTAGACACCCAGTCCTGCCAGTCCCTGCCCTTGTCGCCAGGCCCCAAGGAGCCCGCCATCTGTTCCATCGCGCCCCACCAGTATGGTTCCCTCCTGAAGGAGTTCTTGGAGGTTTTCAAACCCGAGCTCCGCCAGATGCCCGGGACTCCTGCCAAACACGGGATATACCATTATATCAAGACGAAAGGCCGCCCGATGCACGTGAGGTTCTAACGGCTTCCCCCGCAGCGTCTTGAGGAGGCCAAAAAGGCCTTCGCAGAGATGGAAAGGATGGGCATATGCAGAAAGGCTCCCAGCCCATTGTCCTCCCCTCTTCACATGATGCAGAAAGCAGACAGCACCTGGAGGCCCTGCGGCGACTACAGACGGCTGAACCTGGCAACAGAACTGGACCACTAGCCCCTGCCGAACATGCAGGACCTAACGGCCTCTTTCCATGGGGCCAGGATATTCTCCAAAACGGACCTACTAAAATCTTATTTTCAGGTCCCAGTAGAGCCAGAGGACATCCCCAAAACTGCCATCGTCACGCCCTTCGGGTCCTATGTCTTAGCCTTCTCCACCTTCGGCCTGAGGAACTCGGGCGCGACCTTACAGGGATTGATGGACAGCATCCTGGGGGACCTGGACTTCTGCGTCTGCTACGCCGACGATATCTTAATCTTTTCTAGATCCCGGGAGGAACACATGCGACACATTCGGAAGGACCTGCAGCGCCTGCAGGAAAGTGGCCTTGTCGTCAGGTTTGACAAATGCACCTTCAGTGTCGAGAAGGTGGAGTTCCTGGGCCACGAGATATCCCTGGAAGGCATCCGCCCAATGTCATCGAAGGTCGAAGCCGTCGAGAAGTTCCCCACCCCTACCTCCATCAGGGCCGTACAAGATTCCTCGGGATGGTCAACTACTACAGAAGATTCATCCCAGGGATTGCTCACACCATGGCCCCCCTGAAGGAGGTCCTGAAGGGATGTCCAAAGACCTTAGTGTGGGGCCCCGACCAGCAGAAGGCTTTCCTCCTGACGAAGGCCGCCCTTGCCAAAGCAACACCTTTGGCCCACCAGGACCCCAGCACTCCCCTCCAGCTGACAACAGACGCCAGAAAAGTCGCCTGCAGAGCAGTCCTGGAACAGGTCATCAGAGGGGCCCCTCAGCCCATTGCCTTCTTCAGTAGGAGGCTAAACCCTGCTGAGTCTCACTACAGCACCTTTGACCGAGAACTCTTCGCAGCATACCAGGCGGTACGGCACTTCAAGTTCCTCCTGAAGGGGACGCCCTTCACAATTTGGACTGACCACCAGCCGCTGGTCCACACCTTCACGAAGCTGGGCAATGCATGGTCCTCTAGGCAGCAGCGGCACCTCGCAGCCATCGCAGAGTTCACCTGCACCATCAAGTACCTCCCCGGCAAGAACAACTCAGTAGCCGACGCCCTCTTGATGATCGAGATTGATTCTGTACAGCTCGGGATTGATTACGAGGACCTCGCCCGCAAACAAGCTGCTGACTCTGAGATCCCACCCTACCATACAGCCGTCACATCGCTGAAGTGGAAGTACATGCCCTTCGACTCAGGAGGATCAACATTACTGAGCGATGTCAGTACTGGAACCCCCAGCCCCCTGGTACCCGCCTCCAGACGTCGGTTGGTCTTTAACATCATCCACGGCCTATCCCACCCCTCCAAAAGGGCAAAAGCCAGACTGCTGACAGAGAAGTTCATCTGGTATGGCATACGGAAAGACGCGATAGCCTGGGCAAGACAATGTATGCAGTGTCAAACAAGCAAAGTGGGTCAGCACACTGAATCGGGAGTGGTCGAATTCTCCCAGCCAGAGACGCTTTGGGCATATCCACGTCAATGTAGTAGGACCTCTTCCCCCATCAGGAGGTGCCAGATACCTTCTGACAGTCGTCGACCGCTCCACCAGGTGGCCCGAAGCTACGCCCACGAAGGAAGCCACCTCCAGTGAATGCGCAGAAGCCCTCCTCTCCAGCTGGATCAGCCGGTTCGGTGTCCCAGATGACATAACAACAGACGGGACCCACTTTCCTGTCTGAGCTGTGGACCACCCTGGCACGTCTAATGGGGACCACTCACCACAGCACTACCACCTACAGCTCCGCAGCCAACGGAATGGTGGAAAGGTTCCACAGGTCTCTGAAGGCGTCCCTCATGGCTTGTTGCTCCTCTGAAAACTGGAAGTACCAGCTGCCCTGGGTCCTCCTCGGGTTGAGGACCGCCCCCAGAGCCAACAGCGACCTCTCCTCAGCAGAAAAAGTCCACGGGGAGACTCTGGTAGTCCCGGGGGAACTCATTGCAGAGGACAGGGACGACATAGGAATGCAGAGGCTCCGAGACAGGGTTGGGAAGTTCACCCCCTGCCAAAAGACATTCACCAACAGGACGTCCCCCTTCATGCCCCCCGGGCTGTCTTCCGCCACCCACGTCTTCGTCAGGAACGACGCCATACGCCAATCCTTGACTAGGCCCTAAAGGGGACCTTTCCTTGTACTGGAAAGGAACAAGAAGGCATTCCGAATATCCATCCATGGGCGGGAAGACTGGGTGTCAATAGATCGTCTCGAACCCGCATTCCTGGAGGGGGGCCAATGGAGGCGGACCCCAAGATCTCCTGCGGGATGGATGCTGCACCCCCTCAAACAACCCTGGTCGCAGGAAGGAGGCGAGGGTGTCTCCGAAAAACCCAGAAACCTGACGGAAAGGCACCCAAACAAACCACTGCAGAGGACACCAGGGAAGGCGACCGCCCTCTCCAGCTGACATCGAGAAAGAGGGGGACCCTTCGTCGCCCCAGCAGATACCTGGTTTAATCAGATGTTGCCCCTGTCTTGGGGGAGGAGTATTGTAAAGTCCCTGCTCAACGCATCCTCTGTAGAGAACATCCCGTTTTCTGCGGTGCCTTTTCATCGATCTAAGGTCGATTGGAATACATATTTATCATCATAATTGTAACCTGTATATATGTTGTCTTTCTAAACAAACGTGTTTTATGTATAAGTAACAAGTTATGTTATGTGTCATACATTCTTCATCACTATGTTCTCTGTATGATCCTGTCCTGTTTTTGTAAGGAATTAGTTTGACCTCAGGTCACCTGTAAATCTTTGTACCAGCGGTCTCTGCGAACTACGCAGACGTCCACATCCAACTTTATAAGCAGCTCGTTTTCATCAATAAACCTCCCACTAAAATCACTTTCATGCATCATAATAAAGTTTTCAGAGTTACGGGCTGCTTTAGGAGCAAGAGCCCGTGCTGGCACAAGGCCAGCTAAATCTGAAACAACAACAACATCAATAAACCAGCAGTACTTGTCTTCCTACTCATTATTTCGCACCTCGCTCACAAGTACAGAGGTGTGACTGCAAGTAAAGTGCACTGTGCAGACACGCGGGAAACATTGGCGCCAATTACGTTCTCCTCTTGACAACAGACATCACATATAATCAACCATCCTACAAATAATAATAATAATGAAAGGACATTGTAAGAGCCATCGCCCCGACGCCGTCTCTTCCAAACACATGTGTGTGTTCGTTCGTCATCCATTGGAGGGGACAAGACAAAACAAGAGCATCTCCTTTTCTTTCTCTGAAGGAAAGAAACTTCAACCATACAATATTTCCGTCTGTTTCTCCCTAACCATTGTTGTCTTGATTTATGTACAATCACCACTACTTGCATTGCCATGCAAGCAGTCTAATCATGTACTCATAATGTTCCACCGAATCTTCTGTATCAAACTGTATGTATATTTCTGTTTGTAAAGACATCAAATGTCTCGCCATTTCACATGCATTGTGCTACTGCATTGTATTCATTAATCTGTCTCGAATCTCATGCAATTGGCCATATGTAGAATTTCCTGGCCTTTCCATTGATATATGTTTTATCACTGTACGTTTTTGATGTCTCTCACAATCGCCATCTGCTTGTCTGCCGACAAACACAGATGTCCGAAATCGTTACCTCTGTTTTGCTCTGTGTAAAAAAAAAAGTTAAGTATACCTTAGTTTTACCAGACCACTGAGCTGATTAACAGCTCTCCTAGGGCTGGCCCGAAGGATTAGACTTATTGTATGTGGCTAAGAACCAATTGGTTACTTAGCAACGGGACCTACAGCTTATTGTGGAATCCGAACCACATTATGGCGAGAAATGAATTTCTATCACCAGAAATACATTCCTCTAACTCTTCATCAGCCGGCCGGGGGAACTGAACTCCGGCCCATCGAGTGACAGTCTGAAGCTCAACCGACTCAGCCAACGAAGGGCTTTGTCTGTGTGTAGATGCTACCTTTCGGCCCGCAGGCGCCAATAACATCTTCGAAGATTCTGTACATTCACGATTCCAAGCCATGTGGGAATCCAAGGAAACGAAGAAGCAGGTTCTTTAGCGAAAAGTGGGTTGCTACACAGCAACATTAGCATCAAAATCACCCCCTCGTTCACACAACTGAAAAACAACGCAGCAGCAAACTGCCAACTGCAGGAAGAAAGCAAAGTCAGAAGAGCTGTTTAGTGTGGCTCAAAAACCACCAAATGGTACATGGACACCGTAAACCTAAAACCACACAATATAACGAAAGACATGTCATAATCCATCGGCTAAGGTTAGGATACCAATGCACATGGCAAAGAATAGTAGACAACAACCATGCAAGTATTGTGAAACAATCCCAGAAGAACCCCTGGAACACTACCTTCTCGACTGTACAGAAACAGAACAGTTAAGAACAAGATATGCAGGAAATGAAAGAATAGCTACCCAAATAACAAAGCACATACTGGTAAACATTCATGAATTTGCAGGCTTCCTATGCTCCTACCCACCACCACTGTAACTCTAAAGACTCCTTACCTTTAACCACCCGCTTTCCTTCCCAATTCTTAAATCAGACACGACAGACCCGACCCCTACTTTAAACCAGACAACAAATCAAAAGCCACTCCATCTCAACTCTAACTGCTGACTCTTTAGCAATCACTCTCTCCCCTATCAAAATCACCTTTCATCCACTACAATCAATACCCAACAAATGCACAAAACACATACACACACAAGAATTAGGACAGGAAAAGGAATATGGCTTTAAATCATCACGAGCTAGCATACTAGCTACCTGTGCCTACTACTCAAGTTCTTCTTTTTCCCCATTTGTTGGCCTCTCCCACTAGCCAAACATCACTGCTATCATACTTTTATCCTCATCTGATGGGTACCTTAGGGTTCAAAGAGGTTGCAACCTTGCCTGTTAAATCTTTTCACTTCAAAATCACCCCCACCAAATCACTTTCATGCATCATAATAAAGTTTTCATCTAACCTACCCATCTCACAGACTCATCATCAACATAGAGTTACGGGCTGCTCTCAGAGCAAGAGCCCGTGCTGGCACAAGGCCAGCTAAATCTGAAACAACAACATGTACATTCATTCAGTAAGGAACCAACAATAAACCACTAACACCCAGCTAGTATGTCACTCAATCCCGTCCTTACAACATATATTGACAACAACTTATTAGCCCAGGGCTGATTTCTGTTCAGAAAACATAATCATTCTACAACATTCAGTTTTCATTAAGAGACCTTCTTACGTTAAGGTCTCGGGTATGAGCAGATAATTTAGATAGAATGGAAGCAAGCAAATTTAAAACTGCCAATATAATGCCATAGCGGGTAGGCTAGCATGAGGCTGAGAAATGAAATTGCAATTCATGATCACCTGGGAAGATTGAGATAAAAAGAACTAAAAACAGCGAAAGACTATTATGGCCGTAACTAGAGGCCTATCGAATTTCCAAGTTCATCTAAAAGGAGAGACGAAAATTTGAGGGAGAGGACAATGGCACTAAATTACAAAATAATGTTCCTACCTGATGTTTCTTTTGCCGATATCCGGAGACCAAAACTGTTTCCCACCATGGGCAACCGCATGCAAGGTTAGTACAGTATACTTATCTTAGGATTAAAACGTTGCTTTGGAAAGCAAGCTGTATCCTTTTCAGTGGTTGGCGAATTTTGTCTGCAATACTATTAACATTTTGATTTTGTATAATCACAAAAGTTTTTCGCATTGCAATTGAAGAAAAAGTGCCTTCACTCACCGTATTTCAAATGAAGTCAAATCATTCTGGACGGTTATGTGTCCACCTTTGTCAAAGTCCAGGGTAAACTCATGCTAAGTAAAGCAGACGGCCGCATGAAGATAACGTTTTTTAATATATGTCGACCACAGTATAGAAATGGGCACATATAATACTTTGATCCCCGAGGGACCAGACTAAACACACGGCGTCCCAAGGAGCTTCCGCCATGTTGTTTAGTACTAGTACCTCTGAGCAGATGGATAGCCTATATAAGCGGGAAAATGTGGGTTCAATTTACAGCCCCGGAGGATACCAAAGCCGATCGGAATAGTCTTAATACCCACACGACAGATATGCCTGAAAGCCCACATGCTGTAGGCTACCGTAATGTTGCTACAACTAATAATTATAGTTTTACAACAAGATCAATAGAAAGATATGTTATTTAATAAATGTTATGTAACAAACCATACTAGCATTAGTTAGCATACGTCTAACGTGCAGATTCGAATTTTACTGGCGCAGTTAGGAATTTGGTCTGATCTGGGGGACTTCAACTTCAAGGATTGGTCGGTTGGTCCCTGTGCCCTATGTGCAGGCAGCCAGGCACGGTAGTCGAACTTTGTCCGCAAGAGGGCATCTGTAATACTTCGCTGAAAACAAGTACCCAGGTCAGCACAAGGCATGTTTAACCTATATTTGCCTGTAACAACTCGAAGAGTCGTTTGTGCAAATTGCTGTCACCGAGGAAACTGGGAAAAGGTTACGACAACGTGGCCGTGTGACGTGACTGACATCATCACCTTCTAGGCGGGCATTTTTCCAGTATTGACTTTCGCTTGTGTTTACGACGTCCCCGCACCCATGTTCTGTCTACAGTCGGCTGGCATGACGATATGACAATTCTCTATGCCATGTAAGGTAAAGGATCACAGGCCCGTCCAACATTTATAAGTTGCACAGAGGACGTTTATTACTCAGGTCGTAGTCTCAATTCATTATTTTCTTTGTTTCAGCATTTCCGAGACGGCGCCAGGATTGTGATGGCGACACTGCCAGAGTAACGTTAATTCAGTGAGTAAGCTTTTAATACTCTATGTTATTATCGAATTGTGCAATATGCCTTACAAAATTAGCTTGTCCCGTATCTAGACCTGACCAAGGCCAAATTTATTAGAACCTGCAAAATTTTCCAGAACCAATGGCGTAGACCATATTATAGGCCACCGTTGAGTGGCGACTACCTTCCATATTTTGCTCTCATATATAAAGGCTGTGATTCATTCAGGTCCAGTACACTTTGAGTTTACCACCATTTATTTTAGTGAATAGTGATACTCTACTGTAGTGGTCTGGGAACAAAGTCCCTTGGTTAACTGGATATTGGGAGGGATGTTCGTGTTAGGTTAAGCAATGTTATGAAGGTAACTTCAGTATTTGGCTAGGCCTGGTGCGCCTCCCCCACGCCACATGCAGTCACTCCTAAGTTTAGTGGGATTCTAATAGTATAGGGTACTTGGAAAAAATATAGCAATTTCTTACATGTTGCTATTACTAACTTTTGATGTTAGGGGCCGTTCAAAAATTATGTAACACTTTCTTGGTAATTTTTTTAATCCCCCTCCCCTTGTCATGCCTCATAACACAAGCCCAGACCCCCCTAGAAAATAAATATTACCTCCCCCCTAATTAGTATGTTTCTTTTTTTATTGTAATAATCTATTAAAGTCTAGCTTAATCCCTGGAAATTTTTACCTTTAGGTTTTTGTTAATACTTTTTTGTTATGATATTAAAGAATCACAGATAAATTTGAAATGAAAATATTCTCTTATGTCATTTACTTAATTTTCTAAGTAATTTAATTGGCAACTCTGAGCTGTCGCCAGTTTTTAGTTTGTGATTTTATTCTTCAAGTTTGTCATAACACACAAAGTAGATGATGCCTAAGTTTAGAAGAGGATTAATTTAATTTGTGATATTTTTCTAAGTCATATTTATGCATAAAATAGAGAATGTCAGAGCTCAGAGAAGGGATGAGTTTGTGATATTATTCTGTCATGTAATACATTTAGTACAAAAATGTTGATATTTACAATAATTACCTAAAATATAATAAAAGTCTATTGCAGAATCTGTAGTATCACCGCTTTTTGTCTTTCTACATTTACAGCTTTTCAAAAGAAACAAAGGACAAAAATCTGAAAATGTTATGTAACTTATGGCTGCACCCCCTCCCCCCTCTGTCACACTTATGACACTTCACCATACCCCCTTCGCCGCCTAAGGCGTTACATAATTTTTGAATGGTCCCTTACCATATCTATTCCTAAATTTTGATATTACGGTGTCAGTAGGTATTTTTGTCAATATGTGAGTGAGAAATTTCTTACCTTGAGAGAATCACATTCGCAGTCTCACTATTCGCAGACTCACCTATTCACGGACTTCTCTGTGAAGTGTTTATACACATTATTCGTGGAAAGTTAGCCCAGTTTTGGTATTTTTCACTGAGAAACATTCACTAATTACTGTATTTTCATGACTAAATGCACTTTTTGTGATAAAACTATTAAAATACTCATGTATAAGCATTTTTTTTTTTTTTTGGTTTAAAATATCAAAATAGGCAGTTCTAATTGTTTCAGAGGGGTTTAAAGTGTGGTATGCATCCCCACAAATACAGGGGTTTACTGTGTGTGTGTGTATATATATATATATATATATATATATATATATATATATATATATATATATATATATATATATATATATATATATATATATATATATATATATATATATATATATATATATATATATATATATATATATATATATATATATATATTATATATGTATATATATATATATATATATATATATATATATATATATATATATATATATATATATATATATATATATATATATATATATATATGTAATATACATACTATTCTATCAGAAAGACCCACTTTCCTACTGTGATTCCACATAACTGGTAGAGGTATGGCAATTTTAGCCCAGAGCTTGGAAAATTTGGATTTTTGTGGTCAGAACAGGCACTTTGAAAATATAGGATACTAGCTTTTGAAAAGAGGTGTAATGTTACACTGCTTAAAAACAGTTACTTATATTATTGATATCTGACATTATGCCTCTCTCAACTCGCCTATCTGAGTTGTTGGGTTTGTTAAAGCGGTCAAAAACACTAGTGTGTGTTTGTTTCAGATGAAACACTAGGAAACACTTATGATATGCATACTGCAATGTGTCATAATTGATAATTAGTTTGGTCCCTGTCTTACATATAAGATATCAGTTTTAAATATTTGTGCTGTATATTTTGCTTTTTGTTTTGTGAATTTGGCTTGAATGGTAAAAATGACAAATAATAAATATATTGTTATAAGCTTATTTTCATTGAAAACCAAGATGGCTAACCCGTATTAGGTTAGTACAAAGCATCACTTGAGAATTCAACATCTAATGCCAAGACAAGGTCCAATAACATACAAGAGCTGATTTTAAACATTGTAAAGTATAGGGTTTTAAGGTGTTTTGTCTTAGAATATTAAAACTCAAATAATTTTTGTGTTTACTGGCAGGTGGCAGTACAGTAGTGTCATACCATCAGCCGTTCTTGACATGTTAAAACCAATCCACAAAACATCTGGAAAAACATAAAACTTTAATGCTTAAAACTGACATTTCATTAAGTTCAGACAACAATGAAAATGCCACCTTTTTTTTGTGTGTAAGAAGGGACTACTATCCATTTCAGGGACTGCAAGTCATCGTTTTTCTCAAATATCTTTCAAACTAATTATTTGATCAAAATGGTACTTTGACACAGTGTGCAAAACACCTACTGCTATTTTTTGGTAATTTAGTGCATTGTCAAATGGTGTTAGTTAAGGTGTTTACTTTGACTTTTAAAGGCAAAGTTGCATGAGTCAGCAAGACTAATCTACGCAAACGAACGTCTGCTATCCCCCATAGACAGGAAAGGGGGGATGGAGATGGCTAGGCCAGGAAAATGGATTGAGGGTGGGATGATGAGGGAAAGGGAGAGGGCGGGACGGATTGGGGATAAAGGGCATTCGAATGCATAATGTGGCGATGCTTGGCAACACCATGTGTGTCAACAGTAAATGCCTTCACTAACACCATTTACCAAAAATTAACGGGAGGTGTCTTGTACACTGCCAAAGTACAGGTGGTCCCCGGTTTATGATGGTGGTTCTGTTCCTGCACCGCGTCGTAAGCCGAAAATCATCGTAAACTGGAACAACGGCGACACTGAAGCCAGAAAAATGTTTAAAAATTTGAAACAAAAGTTATGAAAGCCTTACTTTTAATCCATTGGGTATACTGCATGTTGTTTCTTGATGTTTTACCTACATTCCAATGTGTGTATCCAAAAACTTGTGGTTCTGGAATGTAAAAATTTACAATTTAATACAAAGTATACAGTAGTAATTGTAAAGTCCTGTATGCAATAAAGTATAGAGTACTGTACATATACTGTACAAGAGTAAAATGCATTCTGTTATACAGTAACACAGGTGTACAGTACTGTAATTTATACCAAAGAATGTATAAAAGATAAAAAAAAGTGAATCCCTTTTTAAAACCCTGTGCTGCTTAACCTGGGAAAAATGTTGGTGTGGCCACATGATTCAGGGGATTCTGCATGCAATAAAGTGTAAATACAGTATTTTACAGTAGAATAATAAAATGAATATAAATGAAAAAGTTAGGAATTCCTTACCTAATTTCAGTGATTTTCAAAGCTGTTACAGTCACAGTCTAGGTTGTGGGAGATGGGGATGTGCATGTGTAGGGAGCCTGCAATGATAAGGATAAAATTACTGCAGAGTATGTGTACAATACACTGTTCTGTACAGTATCAGTTCAGGTATTTCACAGACCTATGTTCAACAGTACAAAAATACCCTATAAGAATAAAAAAATTAATTCCTTACCTAATTTCTGTAATTTTTAAAAGATGTAGGCTAGGATGAGGGAGCTCTAGTAAAGGTGCTGGGCAGTCTGGAATATTAGAATAAAGCTGTACAGTAAATTACTTTAAATTTTATCAGATGTACTGTACATATAACAATTTATAACATTAAAAACAGTTAAGAATTCCATACCTTTATTGGTTTGAAAGATGTAGGCTACATGAAGGGTATGTACAGTTACAGTAGAGGCCAGGTTAAAGGTGCATGTCAGTCTGGAATGATAATGTACATGATAAAGATTAGAATAAAGTACTTCTGTACAGTATAAATATTACAGTATTTTATAAAATGTATAACAATTTATACAATAAAAAGTGTTCTTACCAAATTCTAGTGGTTGGCTTGCTTACTGGGATGGGCATATGGTACAGTAGATGAGAACAGGTGGGTTATGGTGTGGAATCTGCAGGTGCTTGGGAGTCTGGAATGAAAAAGATAAAAATATGTACAGTACTACAGTGAGTAATAAATACTGTACAGTAGTGTTTAAGTATAATAACACAATTTAAAACAATGTAATAAAATTTTTTAAAAAGTTATGAATTCCTTACCTGGTGGACATGAAATGGGTGCAGGTGCTACTACTGGTGCAGGTGAGTTTGGGTTTGAGCAGGGGACACCTTCATTTTTTGGAATGATAAAAGATAAAAATTACTGTACATTACTCTAATACAGGGGTATGTATGCAATAAGCTATACAATTTTATAGGGGTATGTATGCAATAAGCTATACAATTTTATAGGGGTATGTATGCAATAAGCTATACAATTTTATAGGGGTATGTATGCAGTAAGCTATACAAATTTATAGTGGTATGTATGCAATAAGCTATACAAATTTATAAAGTGGTTTGAAAGAAAAAAGTTATGAAATCCTTACCTGATGGGGCTGGAGAGGAGACAGGTTCAGCTGAGTTGGGCCAGGAGGAGGCTATAACATGTGGATCTAGAATGATAATGATAATAAAATTATGTAAAGTTACAGCACATACTAAAGCAGTATGTACTGTACAGGTGGGTGTAGTGCAGTACACTTTTTGTAACATTTATAACAAAAAAAAAAGTTAAGAATTCCTTACCTGATAAAGTTGGAGAGGAGACAGGTCCCGTATCTTCAAAACCCTGGAATTCTTCAGGGGAGTCAGGGCTGTCATCACTACCAAAGAGATCTGGAATGATACATAATGAAAAAAATTAGGTTATGCAACAGTAAATATTAAATTTTTACAGTATGTACAAACAATTTTATGCATGAAAATGATAAAAATGAAACACTTAAGAATTCCTTACCTGATGGAGCTGGAAATGCTGCTGGGGAGGATACAGGTTCAGGTTCAGGGGAATTTGGATTGGGCATCACTTCTGCAATGATACAAATGATAAAAATTATTGGTTATGCTGTGTTGTGTACAGTAAATATAAATTGCAATACAGTACACTTACAGTGTTATAAAATTTATTACAATTTATAACATTTATGTTACAGCAGTAAACAAAAATAAAGTTGAGAATTCCTTACCTGGACTAGGAGTGGCAGGTGGTGCTGGAGACTTCTTGAAGAAAGTGTCTAGCCTAGACTGCACACTTTTCTTCATCTGCTTCTCCTTCAACGTCTCCATGTAGAAAGTTACACAATCCATGATCCCTCTTTGAATACCTTCCAATGTTAGGGTCCTCAGCCTCAAAAGATGCCAAAGCTCTCTTCAGATGAGCAAAACCCTCTGCCAAGCCCTTGGCAGTTAATGCTCTGAGCTTTGGGTCTGGGGCCTCTTCCTCCTCGATCATCTGCTTCTCCAGCTCAATGAGGTCCTCCAATGACAGTTCCTCTCCATGGGATGCCAGCAGCTTGGTGACATCCTCAGCTTCCAAGTCCAAGTTGCTTAGCCCAACAATTTTCCTTGTCACAGCCTCTACATCTTCTGCCTGCTCAAACCCTCAAAACTGTTCACAAACTGCGGGCACAGTTTCTTCCATTAAGTATACCTTAGTTTTACCAGACCACTGAGCTGATTAACAGCTCTCCTAGGGCTGGCCTGACTTATTTTACGTGGCTAAGAACCAATTGGTTACTTAGCAACAGGACCTAAAGCTTATTGTGGAATCCGAACCACATTATAGCGAGAAATGAATTTCTATCACCAGAAATAAGGGAATTGAACTCCGGCCCATCCAGTGACAGTCCACAGCTCTACCGACTCACCCAACGAAGTTTCTTCCTTGCCCCATTCAAAGTCGTCACCTTAGTTCGCCCCGAGCACATGCAATATTCTTCATAGCATCTGCAATATTGTAGCCCTTCCAAAATTGCTTAAGAGTCAACTCCTTGTTACCTTCAACGGCCCTTAAAGCAGAGCGTTTTGTCCTCCTCAGTAGTATGCCTTGAAGTTAGCAATGACTCCATGGTCCATAGGCTGTATGAGGGATGTAGTATTTAGTGGTAGATACACCACCTTCACATTAGGGTACATGTTACTAAGATTTACAGGGTGACCAGGGGCATTGTCTAAGACAAGCAGGACCTTAAAAGGCAGACCCTTTGAGGCACAATACCTTTCCGCTGCTGGCACAAAGTGGTCATTAAACCAGTCTTCGAAGACCGTCAAGGTAACCCAAGCTTTTTTGTTGGACTTCCAGATGACAGGTAGTTGACTCTTGAAAATGCCCTTAAAAGCCCTTGGATTTTCTGCCAAGAATGCTAGTAAGGGCTTAAGCTTCAAATCACCACTAGCATTAGCCCCAAAGAGTAAAGTCAGCCTCTCCTTACCAACTTTATGGCCTGGTGCTGACTTCTCCTCCTTGGAAAGGTAAGTACGATTTGGCATTCCTTTTCAAAATGCCAAATCGTACGTACCTGGTCAGCAGTGTAACCACCTTCCCTAGTTATTTCAGCCAAACCTCTAGGGAAACTTTCTGCTGCTATGCTATCAGCACTAGCAGCTTCACCTTGTAACTTCACATTGTGCAAATTTGCACGTGACTTGAATTGGTTAAACCAACCTCTACTGGCGGAAAATTCTTCACTAGCACTGCCTTCCCCATTCTTCTTCACTACTGCTGCATGCAGCTCCCTAGCCTTTTCTTGAATCACACTTAGGCTCACTGGAACACGTCATTGGTTCTGGTCTTCCAGCCAGATCAACAATAACTTCTCCATCTCCACCACGTTCTATGTTGCTTCATGTTAATGACCGTCGCCTTCATTGGTGCAGCATTTTGCACATGCTTCAGAATACACTGCTTGTCCTTCACTATGGTCACAACCTTGGTCCTACTAAGGCCCAAGGCACGACCTATCTCGGTGTTACTCTCTCCCTTCTCTGAATGTTTAATTACTTCATACTTAACTTCCATTGTGATGCTCTTTCTCTTCTTTGATGCACTAGCATCAGACGAAGTATTCTGCCATTTTGGAGCCATAGTGAAGGTACAGTAACAAAACACTGCAGCAATGAAAAGCAACAACGAAGTAGAGAACCTAGCGCAGCGGAGGCAAACACGTGAGTGACCGATTGTTTGGTATTGTTACACGTGCCTGTTTGCTCGACCCAGGAAGGTCGTTGTCCGGTCAGCTACCAATGCAGTTAAATACAGGGCGCAGGTATGCTCAGAAAACTAGTTCCGCTTACAACGCGGTGTAATAAACATCGAAAAAGCATCATAACCTTGGAATGTGTTTTATATCGTAACCAGAAACTGATTTTTGATGAATACTGTTAAACCAGAAAGATATTTTTATAAATGTACGTATTTGAAAAACATTGTAAACTTTGAACGTCGTAAGCGGGCCGTGTCGTAAACTCGGAACAAACATTGTAAATGGGCCTGGATTTTTTATGAATATATCTTAAAAACCGTCGTAAACTCAGATTGTCGTAAGCCAGAACCGTCGTAAACTGGGGACTGCCTGGTACTATTTTGATCAAGTAATTAGTTTGAAAGATGTTTGAGAAAAACAAAGACCCACAGTCCCTGAAATGGATAGTAAAACATTATCATTTAGTGACTACTGCACTAGTGAAAATAGGAATGCTTATAGAATATGCTAATATGAGCAATTTTATGCAAGGTGTGCCATGTAGGGAAACATCTTTGACTGAATATTAGGAGAATAAATTAACAATTTTGTGTGTAAAATAAGAGGATGCCATCTATCAAGTGGTATGAATTATATTGCATAATGGAAACTTGAAATGGGTGTTTTGTCTGAAACACATCAAACTCTCTTGTTTTGGGAGTTTCAATGGATTGTGCAATGGCCTAGGGTTCTATCAGGATGGATAGTCAAGTCCTATAAACCATACCATTAAATTGTTTGTTGTTGTATCATACCCCAGCCTATCCTGGTCGAGGCTAAGCAAAGCTAGCTGTTAGTTGAATCGCTACAGCATGTAAATACGACAGCTGTTGAAGAAACATTGTTGGATCAGTAGATGTAAGATAAGTGCAACAAATGTGGATCTGGAAAATAGAACTTAGAAGCAAAAAACTTATTAATTTCCAACCATTACCATAAACAAATTGACCCTTGAGAGTGTCCAACCTCTGCCTAGGAGTTTATCTGGAAAATAAAATTTGGGAAATGGAGTGGGAATGGTACTCTTGTGCCCTTACATGGGGTTAGGAGTTGTTATGATGTTGAGGGCAGGACACTTGAATTTACACAATTTGAAACAGCAGTTGAGTTACTGGCTATCTAAATATTAACCATGGACATAACTTTTAAATGGCCTGCTGTTAGGACTGTTGAGTTAAAGCCGTGTTGGTAGTGTGGTAGATTTTAGAATTATTGGCATCTGTTTCTTTCTTGCAACCCAGCTGGGTATGCGGAGTGGCAACCCTAGATGGGGAAGTTAGCGGGTGAGTGGGTCTGTTGGAATTTTGGATTCGTGGGGTTAGGTAGGTTGTGAGCGCGCTCTCAGGGTATTGTGTCGGCTTCTCTAGATAATTGTGAAGTTAGGTGTTTGGCCGTTCTTTCATCGTAATAAGAGTTTACAAGCTATCTAGGTATTATTATGGCATCCAAGGTGACAAGTGAAATGTTGAAACTGTTTATCAGTGAGGGAGATGTAGTAGCATGGCTGAAGAAAGTTAAGTTGGTAGCCAAGCTGCAGAAAAGTTCGGATGTAGCAAGTTTTTGCCTTTATACTGTACTTAGGGCTACGCCTTGACATTGTATTTAGAGTTAACTGATACATAGCAGTCTGATGCTGATGCTGTTGAGCAAAAACTATAAGCTGCATTTACTGATAGTGCGCTCATAGCTTTTTCTAAAGTATCACAAAAGAGGTGGACTGGTGAACCTGTAGACGTATATGGTAATGAGCTGTGAAAGTTGGATGCATTAGCTGGTTTCTCAGGTACTAGCTTGGAAAAGTTGATTGTTTTATCATTTGTTAAGGGTTTTCATGATAAAATATCTTTGAATTATAACATTGATGGTGTTCTTGATATGAATATGAGTGATAATTTATCAAGGACAAGAGTGCTAACAGCAAGTCTGGGTGAGGCTGTAGCTGTAGCAGTAAGACCTTTTGGTCAGGCCCCTGTCAAACATGAGAATAGTGAACAGAATAATAGTCATTCATTTAAAGGATTTTGCTTCAGGTGGAGGGCCACAAATGTCAAAATATTGTAACAAAGGGCATAAAGAAATATGTTATAGATGTGGTAAGCCCGGACATGCAGCATCACGATGCAATCATGGAAACAAGCTTTGGGTAACTGGTGCTCCGGCAGCCGCCCAACTAGAGGACTAAGGGTGCATTCACTACCAATTATTGATGTTGAGGTGAACGGTAGTGTTGCTAAGGCGTTGGTTGAAACTGGCTGTTCAGTAACTGTTGTAAGATCAAATATTGTCGGACACTGCAGGGATAAGCTACACAATGGTTTTTGATGGCTCATAAATGAAATGTCAAGGGAGACATCAGGTGCATATTGAAGGTTAGGAGTTAAGATTGATGTTGAAGCTGTAGTGACTAACCAAATCTTACCCATTATTGAGGTGGTGCTGGGTATGGATGCTATTGTTCACATGAGTGGTGTTGTAGTTGCAGGTGGGACAGTAGAATTTGGTGTAGAAGCTGTGCTGCAGTTGCTGAGCAATCAGTAAGCAAAACAGAAAGTTCACAATTAGAGGAGACCTTTGAAGTAATTGCAACCAGTAAGCAAAATAGAAATGGGAGGAGACTGTTTAAGTAATTAAAGATAAAAATTTTAATGCTACATTTGATGGACAATATTGGACAGTTGAATGGAAATAGAAGTCTTGTCCACCATTTCTCACTAATGAAATAGATTGCTATGAGAAGAGTTTGCAGGATGTCAAGAAACAGGGTTTTGAAGAGGAGGTTGAGTGATGGTCAGAGAAGGTGTTTTAGTACCCTGGAAAGATGTGAAAACGGGTATTATACCCTTGCTAGCTGTTGAACAGCCTACCAAGAATAAAATAAGAGGGTGTATTGGATTTTGGAGAGCTGAATGCCTATGTGAGTTGTCATACAGGGGATGAAATAACTGATGTTTGCAATGAAACCTTTCGAGAATGGAAGCAAACAGAGGCTGGAACCATTTTTGATCTAAAATCTACTTATTGACAAATTAGTAGAGGAAGAGCTTTGGAAGTATCAATTGGTGAATTATAAGGTAAAACATATTGTCTGACAAGACTAGGTTTTGGATTGAATTCAGCAACAAGAGCAATGGCAAAAATTTTGAAAACTGTTTTAGGCAAGCTCAGATGTATCTTTGATGGAACTAGGTCATGTATTGATGATATTCTACTCAATGAGAGCAAAGTAACCTTGGGTGAACTTGTAAAGCATTTAAACAATTATGGGTAAGTTACCAAAGCTCCTGAGCCCTTAGAGGGTGGTGCTGTGTTGGGATTGAAATTGAAGAAGAATGAGCAGGGAGGATTATTTTTTAGAGGTAATAAACTCCCCATACTGAAGGGTTAACCCATCTTAGTCGAAGGGAATTATTTTCAGTGTGTGGAAAGCTGGTGGGCCACTACCCAGTAGCTGGTTGGTTGCAGGTGGCATGTACATTGGACAGCGGGAGGTCAGGATGAGAGGATTTTGTTGGTGCGACAGTTGATATGTTGCCACTGGTGGTGTTGAGGGTGAGACAGGATGATCCTGTTAAGAGAAATTGGTATGTGCTACGGGTTGTCAAGGGGAGAGCTCGGTGTGATGCAAGCAGTATTGCACTGGGAGTCACATTGGAGATTGATGGAAATATAGTGGAAGATGCGGCGTGGTTAAGGAAACAATCAGACGTCAGTCCTATTAATGTAGCAGATTAGAGGCTGCCATGAAAGGAGTAATATAGCAATAAGGTGGGGGTTGTCTG
>NC_089798.1:16345388-16360388 GCF_040412425.1 Macrobrachium rosenbergii
AGAATGGGCCAGTTTTAGTCAAGTTTTAAAACCAGAAGTCGGTGTTAGTCGGTAAAGAAAGTGGCAACAAGCAGTTAAACCGAACCACAACAGATCAAGATTTATCACAACAGAGCCAGTAAGCTTCGTGATTGAAAGTTATTTAATTTCTGCCTTCAGCAGTGTATTTTGAAAATTATCTCTGCAGTGTATTATAATTTTCATAAAATTTGTTTAACTTGTGATTGTTTTTTATTGCTTTATAGATAGAATTTTTAATAACGTAACATGCTTGATGATGTATTTTTGAATACTGTTGTGTGGCTTATGTATAAATTTTTCCTATGATTTTTAGAATACATGGTAATGGCATTTGCTGACATTGAGGAACCGCGGGCAGAAATAAAGACATACCAATTCAGTCAAACGACAGTTAGATAAAGTCAATCGAAAAGCAAGTTCACAACATCACACCAAGGAAGTAACACAAGTATAGTAATAATAATAATAACCATACTAACACATTTCAATTCTAGTCATGAAAAAGCAGCGATCATTATGCAGGCCACCAATGATTCTGTGGAAGAGTTGAAAGTTCAAATTCTGACAAAAATAGGTTAGAATCATATTCTCAGAACCAGTGTTAGTTTTTGAATGACGCAGACAGTCGCATTTCTACAGGAGAATAACAGGATGAAAGGCTAAAATTAAAGAAGCCTTAGCTTCTTCTTAGTTCAGAAAGTGGTGATGCACAATGAACTTTGAATTCAGTTAGATTCAACAATATAACCACATATATGTGTTGAATTGTTGAATTTTCTGTTTTATCAATCTGGGAACCAGTAAGTCAGAATGTGATGCCTTATATAATATTAATAAACCTGCACAGTACATTATGATGAAGAATCCATAGTAAATCTTCTACACATAGATGTTGAAGAATCAACACAAAGTAATGGAAGACTTAAGAAAACAAACATCACCATGGGAGACAAGAATGCTTTTGGTGATGAAGAAAATGATTTAGTTAGTCTGAGATATGTTTTCAATGACTTGTCATTTGGAACGACATATAATGCTCTCAGAGTAAAAGAAAAGAAAGCTTTTAAGAAAGTTAAAATTGATCCTAAAAGTGATAGCCTTACAGCTTTAATATCAATGAGGCAAGAAATCCAGAAGAGATAGATTTTTCTAAGGAATTTGTAGGGCTAACAGAAACACAAAATGAAAGGAAAGGCAGAAATACCCAGGATTCATATAAAAGAAATAAGTATAATGATAATTCCAGACAAGTAGGGAATAGACAGATTTCCTTTCAAAGGAAATATGCACAAAGTACTAGGAAAAAGTGGAACCCAAACCAGAAAGGAAGACAGAATCAGTCGAGGAATGGACCATTCCTCGGTCCACCAATAAGATATAATGGTCAATTTTCAGAAACAATTAATTCAAACCCAGAGAATAATTCAGCTCAAGGAGCTAGACCAGAAACAACGTGAAAACTGCGGGTGTACCAATCACTCCACTATTGAATGCAGAAAGCCTAGAATCTGTGCAGTTTGCAAAAAGATTGGGCATTTAACTAAAAACTTGGTTCAATAATATGAAGCCAATAGGAGAGGTTATAGACATAAGTAACAGTCGCCCAAATATAAATAAATCATCCAGTCAGTGACAATTAACCCTTTACAGAGAAAAAGAAGTAAATCCTTCAAGCAAGGAGAGTAAAAGAGAAAAAAGCTGTAATGGAAATGAAGTTTATCTGCATTTTCCTATTTGGCATAGCAAAGTAATATTAACAGAAAGAGAAGGAATAAATAGAAAGGATTCAGTTTGTTGTGTAAAATTCCAATAACAGAAAGACTTGTACAGTACTCATTGATTCAGGTAGTACTAAATACAATTGGTAAAAATCACTTTTAATGTGATATTTAGGCATTGCAGCAAAACTCAGATTCAGGTGAAAATAGATAAAAAGGAATAGCAGGGAAACATTAAAAGTTCAGAAACGTGAATTTCTAGAAATGAGATTTACCACAAATTTATTGAAAGTTTTCTAATTTTAGAAGACTTTTTTCCCACACGAGTATTGTTCTCATTTAATTTAATGAGGAGACGTGGGAATAATATTAGAGGTGAAGGAAAGATTAGCCTGAAACAGGATAATCAGAAGAGCGTATGTTTTGCGCTGAAGAAAGTTTCACCCAAATCTGACAAATGTGTCCGAGACAGATTTGACAAGAGAAACAGACATACAGGAAAAGCAGATAAGTAACCAGAACAAGCAAAAGATAAATTAGAAAATACAACAAAAGAGGAAATCTACAATTACAAAATTGTTGAGATGTGCACATACAGATGATATATAATTGTGTGATATAAATAATGGTGATCAACAAAATACTGAATATATTATAACGAAAAACAATAGTGCTCATGCTATAATTGCAGCAATGCAATAATGAGTTGTGAAAGTGAAGGAAATACTAATGAAGTATTGCTCTGATATGATAGATAAATCGTGACATAAATAGTATAATAGAAGTACTGCAGTTGTCCACAGGAGATGCAGAACTTAGCAATTTTTCAGACATAGAAGAAATATGTTGGTTAGCACAGCTGATGATGATAAAGTACAATTTATGCTCAGCAGATCAGTAACTTTGTATCCAAAATGTTAAACAAAAATATATTTGAGATCAAAAGAGGATGTAAAGGATAAGGATGTTCTATTATTGAATGAAGAATTGCCAGATTTTGTCAGAATGGATAATTCACTTGTCCACATGAATAGTGATAACTGCGAAGTTTATGTCCAAAACTATTCAGATAACAGACTAACACTATACGCAGGTATTGTCTTGCATAGGAATTTTGCTGACAATCCTTCACTAACAAAGAAGAAAAACATTTTTCTCATAAATGGCCAAACCAACAAACTAAAGTAAATAGATTTTCCAGAAAAATAGAAGCATCCAGGCGATAGAGAAATACAGAAATGTAATAAGCTATAGATGGAAATAAAATAGAAGAACAAATGTTAGAGTTTTGTTAGATGATGAAGCAACATTTATTCCTAATTACAGAATACCAATAAGCCAGAGACCATAGTTGACAGTTTGATATGGTAAAGACAGGCAATTCCTTCTAAATCTGCATATAATTCTCATTGTTACTATTCCATGAAAGACAGAGTTAATACTTGTAATAGATTACAGGAAGTTAAATTCAACACAGTTCCAAATAGAATGCCGATGTCAGTAATCCCAGGTTATAAGAATTTCAGTTAGAGGACCAAAATATTTTCATCCTTAGATTTGCTTAGTGGATACTAAGGGCACTTCAGCTGAAGAATCGGAAACAATTCACAGCCTCAGCGCAATAATAAAGAACATTTACAGATTGAAGTAATATTTGGGACTAACATCAGCTCCATTAACATTTGTCAGATTAATGTTATAAATTTAGGGATATAGAAAATGCTGCAGTATACTTAGACGATGTTATAATTTTTAGCAAAGACTTAGAAAGTCACCTCAGAACATAAGAAATGGTCTTCTAGAAAGATTAAGAATTGCAGGGCTAAAAATAAAACGAAAAGAAATGTCAATTCCTGATGAAACTTTTTTAGAATACTTTAACAAGTGTAGTTATGAAGAGTGATTATGTATGCATAAGGCAAGGTAAAATAAAGGCAATAATTGATTACTCAGCTCCTACCTTTAGTTTGAAAAAGCATTAAGAAGGTTCCTAGGTATGGTAGGTTATAGATCTTTATAAAAGGGTTTGCTACTATAGCCAAACCTTTGACAAGAACTAAGAATGATATTAATACACAGAACTAATCCAAGAAGGACATTAATTATGAATGAAGGATGGACAAAAGAAACAAAGGTTTCAAATACGCAAAGAGTAAATGACCAGGAATCCCGTTTTAGTTCACCCAGATTTTTCCAACATTTCACCTGGATGCATTGTTGCAAAGGCCAAAACCAGAATGAGTGGACAGTGAAGGTATTATGCTAGCTTTAAAATCCAGCAGAAAGAAACTGCAGTACCACAGAAAGAAGGTGTTTAGCTATTTTGAAGGTCTAAAGAAATTTGAACACACTTTAGGTCATAAGGTTAATGTGCTTACTGATCACAAACCCATTTGTAACTTATTTAAAAGACAGCCTTTACCAACAACATGAAGTTCAATAAATGGTTCATTAGCGTACTCAGAGTTTGCCCCAGAATTCAGATATATTCCAGGGAAATTTAACACCTTGGCAAAGAGATGCATTTTTCCAGATTCTCAAGAAGAAAGAAAAATGTATTACAATAATACCTTTTGTTTTAGCTAAGCCCATAGATTTAGATCTAGAAAGAGTAAAAATACAAGAAAATGGTGCAGAAATCAGACAGTAAGACAGTTGATGCCAGATGAACTTAAAACTGACTTCAATTAATAAATGGACTGTTGTATAAAAAGTTACAACAGAGAATAATAGTAGTTCTGCCCATACATCCCAAAAAAACACTAATCAGAGAAGTTTTAGAACTAACACACCCATTTAAGTTAGCAGGACATCCAGGAATTAAAAAGACAAGCACAGAATCATAACTGTGAAATTGCTTTGGCCAAATTGTAGTGAAGATGCTAAAAATCTTTGTACAAAACTGTATAGTTTGTAATCATAAAGGTAACGTAAATCTGGAAGTCTATTTGAAAATATCCATCAGAATTAAATCCATTTCAAGTAGTAAGTGGTAATTATGGACTTTTAGGTCCATTTCAAGGACTATTAGAGGAAATAGACAAATATTAGTCTTCCAAGACTATCTAACTAGGTATGTAGAAATCGTACCAGTAAGGAACAGAGATGTAGTGGTCTTTTAAAGAAATTATGTGAATTTTATGAAGTAAATAAGTGTCAAATAACCGCTTATAAACCAAGTTCTACGAGCAGAACGAACTAATCGTGCCAACAAAGGATATCCTGAAACTTTAGTGAGCCCACGGACAGGAAGATTGGGACTTGCAATAGAAGACGTACAGTTCACATTGAATAATATTGTAAATGAGTAATAATAGAGAATCCCCAACATTATTTTCTATATGGTTATCAGAAAAGAATGCCTAAACACATTAGACGATGCAACACCACCCAGACATAGCCTACTTGTGTAACTATAGATGACTCATGCTGCTGGAAGACCAGACGGACTTACGAGACAATCATGAAAACAAGGGCAAAATTAAAAGAGGTTCATAACACTCATACCAAAATATTATAATAAAAGTACCATTAAACCAGACATTACAGTGGGTACTGAAATTTATGTACAAAATCATGTTCTAGAAGGGCCAAATGTAAAGGTATCTCCCAATTTCACTGGACTATATAGAGTTGTAGAAGTACAAACAACAAATATAGAGTAATTAATGGAATGTACTCCAGTCGAAAAGTAGTTCACTGAATCATATAACAGTAGTAAAAACAGAGCCATGGTCCACTGAAGTTATAGATAACATAAGACGTAAAAAAGCTGTAGATAATGTTGTAAAACAAAGGATAGAATCTACGAAACAGACAAAGTTAAATATATGTATGTATGTATGTATATGTATGGGTATTAGACTGAAAATATCATAACTAATGTATGTAACGAAACCTATATATAAAGAAAATATAAATATAATGTATGTCGTGAAACATATATATACCGAAGCAAATGTAGAACGAAAAAAATAGACAAAATCAAAATGCAGAACAAATAGAAAGACTGAAAAATTTTATAAACCAAGACAATCAGAAAACATACAATTTTTAAATGCATTTGCTCTGAAAAAGTGAAGTGAGTATTACAGAACATAAGTAAAAACAATAATGCCATCTTGCTTGCTTATAAAGTTATTTTTGAGCCTAACATCAATCACTCCTAAAGAATTAGAAGAAATTGTTAGGTTTTGCATCATGGAGAAACACTTTCAGCCACTTGTGGAAGATGTGTTCACGTACTATAATTTAATAACTGTCAAAGTGCTTTATGATAAAATTATTTTAATTGTACCTTTCAATACTAGGATCACAAACACGTTAATCACTGTGTATCCATTTCTTATGATAGTTAATGAAAGAGCAATCATTCAAAAGGGAACAAACAAGCATTTTGCATTAGAACACGCTCTACTATTATCATTCTTCACAGAGAAACAATTTAATGGATGTATTCTGTTAAAAGAACAAGAATATATATGTAATTTTGATAACCTGTATAAGAGAACTAATGCTTATCCCTGTATTCAAGAAATTGTGTTAAACCAAAACCAAGAAAAAGATGTAGGCTATGTACCACAAATTGCACAGAACGTTTCTGAAGTGATTTATAATTGATAAACCTAAACTTCAAGAAAAAAGATGTATAAAAATTACAAATTACACAGAACGTTTGGAAGTGCATTTATAACTGGGATCAAGAAATCTTTGTATTTTCACAATACTGTTGTAGCTAAAATTAAATGTCACAACATTAGCTCAGACATAAGGTTTTAAAAATATTAAATCTTTTACAACATCATGTCAGTTGGTGATAGCTAACCAATTATTTTATGAACCTCATCTTTTTGCAACATATAACTTCAACAAACATGTACCATATGAGAATTACTCATATAAAATAGGTGAATTTAAGTTGTCTCAATTAGAATTAAAGAAGCTTGAAAATTTTAACTATGTTGATGAATATTTCACTATAAAGAACTGTTCCCAATTTCAATTGTTTGTAAATCTAATGATAACATGACATTGTTGTTTTGTTTATCATAATAGTGAGAAATCTTGTTATCAAAAATACAAGGATATTGAAAGAACTTAATAATGAAAATAAGTGTACCATATGATATTACTTATTACATAATATGTTTATTATTCATATGTTTTATTGTCATGTATTCCTTTGGTATTTGATATTTTAATATAATTTACTATTTTTTTTAAATGTTTTGATGAACTTATATCTTTTTACTCCACAGTAGGAACAACAGTTTTTATTATATCCATTATTATGTTTTGAATCCATTTTATTTGTATCCTTTTTATTATGTTTAATTAAACATTGAGGACAATGTTTGGTAGGTGACCGAAAGGGATAATATGTGTTTATATAATATAATAGATATGGAAAAGAACTGAGTAAGAGAACCAGTGATAAATTGATGAATAATAAAGAGAGAGAGGGAAACAAGACATAGAGAGATTGGAAAAATGACACTATTTAAAGACATAGAAAGAAAGAGATAGAGAGAGAGAGAGAGAGAGAGAGAGAGAGAGAGAGAGAGAGAGAGTGGGGAGAATAGAAAAACAGAGAAGAGAGCAAACAGGGGCCTGAGTATAATCTGCTGAAATCGTTGAAGGAGGACGATCGACACAGAAGCAAGTCGTGAATACGTAGCCAAACATTGTTTCGCCGTGCATTGGTAAAATTAATCACTCATTGATATTGTTAAAGAATGCCATAAGAACCTCACCTGTAAAAGAGCAAAATTCAGCTGAAATCTTTTAGATGTAATTAGTCCCTCGTACTATGAGGGGTTAGCCCGATTACACCCAGAGTGAAAGCCCTAGATAACTTCAATCATCAGATCGTTCACAAAGGGGCTGAGTCAGCTGTTGTCTTCTGCCCATTTTAGGAGGGCATTCCATTTTGAAAATCCTTCAAAAGGGAAGGAAGAGAAGCAGAGATCAGCAGAGAGAAAGGGAGCCTTAGAGAGTGAGGTCGTAGGCCTCACCAGTTGTGGGTTAGAAGATTCAAGAAAGCCAGGCTCACACTCTGACTCGCACTTTGATTTGGTATCATACTAGTTTCTATCCTACATATATTTCACTTTCACATGTATATGTAGTGTTATTTTACTAGTGTGTTAATGAAGTACAGTTTAATTGTGTCTTCTAAATCCCTTGGGACTCAAAATGACTACTAAACCAATAAAGCCAGCAATGATAAAGCATCTATAAAGAAAATAAACTTCTTCACATACAACGAATAACATAAATCATAAATAAAAAAGAAATCATCGACAAAGCCCAAACAAGAATAAATGAAAGATATATATATATATATATATATATATGTGTGTGTGTGTAGGTGTGTATATATATATATATATATATATATATATATATATATATATATATATATATATATATATATATATATATATATATATATATATATATATATATATATATATATATATACTGTATATATATAATATATACATATTTTTACATGTTTTCCCCATAATCTAGTTTGAAATATTTTCTGTGAATATAGAGTAAACAGTTGAGCATTTAGCTCAGGATTCCAACTGCGGGTCCAGGAAACATAATACAAGAGGAAAAAAGGGGGAATTTGACATGAGCGTAATGCTCTTACTACTGAAGGAAAATATTATAAAATATCGGGTAAATTTACAGGAGCATATTACATAACAACATTAGTATGGGAGAGAATGCAGTGAATGTTGATCTCTGAAGGGGATTCCCACGGATGAATGAAACTGGGGATTCCAGACACAGTCCGATAATATCCTTAGGTGGATTATACTCCAGCAATGAAAACGGACAAAAGGATAATGAATTGAAGTTGCACTGAGGGTACAATGGGCTTGGATGAATTAATAATAGCTTAGCACGTTTATTTGTATCTGAGCAGCACCTGACATTTGACAAGAGATCAGACGTTGGCACTCAAATTGGGCAATTTGCGAGGAAAAGCTGACTGAATGACTTACCGTAAGGAAGATTTGTCCTGTTAGTAGTTGCCGGTCCGCGGATGACTTATGACTTCCGAGGACGAGTGTGATCTTCCACGTGGTGGTGGATGCAAGGGCTTTCAACGCAGCGGGCAAGACGGGAACTTCAACAAACCAGGCAAATGGAGTGGGTCATCGCATCAGGCCAGCATCGAAGGGAATACGTGGTTGGCGGTTGAGTGCACGAAGAAAAGCATACTTTGAAAGGCCATGTGTTAGAGCAACGGCATCGCTTGGGCCAGGCATGGCGTGGTTTGGGGGGTGTCGCCTCTACACCGTCCTCTAACACGCCGCCTGGAGAGCTTGTGCCTGGTCTGGCTTTGTCGCTTATCTCCTCTCCTATGGGGGCAGGGGCACATCCAGCGGTCATTAGGGGAGTTGAGTCATGTTCAGCTGATGTTCGCAGGGGTTTGCCTGTAAAGGACAGCCAGACAGATTCACTTTTTGCCTCGGGATGAAAGGACCCACTTAAAGCGAGTGCCTATAAACCGCTGTAATCCTCAGTATTCTGACTACAAGTAAGTCGATAGACAGATATGTCTGTCGATCGATTGGCAGGCAAGAAACAAAAGAAAAGGAGCAATTTTCTAGCGAATCTTTGCTACTCCTGGTCAGCTCTTTACACAAGATGATGTACACACCTTCATTCGGTGTGAACATCGTAAATACGCAAGAATGCTGGAAAAAATTCTGCAAGAATGCGCGGAAAATTGCAAGAATGCGCAGTAAATTCCTTACTTTACTTCTACATTCTGCCTTGCAACGAACTTCATTACCAAAGTATTTATAAAACTCTGCACTGTTGTTGATAAATATTAAATGGAAACAAATTACTTTAACAGGACATGAGGAAATTTTCAACACTTGCAAAAGAGTAATTACGGATTTGGTCGTTATTGACAACTATATAAAGTGACAATGAACAATGTGAATTAATAGGATTATACATTCACGGTATATGAGGCTTGTGGCAAACAAATGAAAAGAAAGGTTGGTTGTTCAAGAATTAGAATACATGGTTACTTTACCCTAGATATCCCAAATGTGCATGCGGTTAGTTTGCCTTGTAAATCAGCATTTTCTGAAATGACGAAATATACTTGAGTTCAATTGACATCGTAATTTACGTCGGTTGGGTAGACCTATATAGACTTGGCACTCTTATAAAAACAGAAAGTGCCTGAAGGGCAAGTGCAATCAAAGGAAGCAAAATTATTTCAGCTAAGTCTATTTAATCTTTTTTAAGGGTTCGCCATTCTTACTTCCTGTACGCATGGGTACTCTTTACATTAGACTTGTTAAGGCAAGCAAGCAAAGGAAGGGGGTGGAATGAAGTTCCGGTATTACAAAGGTGGCACTGACTTTATAGGTGCTCAGGCACTCATTCATGCATGAGGTATAAAGAACAACAAAGAATAAATGGCAAACACAAATTAAACATAAAATTGTTGTAACTAGATGTTAATCAAAGTATGCTATACTACATTCTTAGTCTATAGTAATAGCTGTGATTATTCTCTTGGCCACAATGACTGTCGTGAAGGATGTAACCAGAGGGCGTCGATCTCCCTCTGGCAGATCATTTTGCCAGAATCTGCAATAATGGCACTGTGCCAATGAGGCTATGTAATAGCTAATGGCGATGGCATATCGTATTTTTAAATGCATCATGCTGTGGTAGGCATGGAATGGGGGAGTCGTAGGGTTTAGTAGTTGCATATCTGTCATGGCACTTGCAGGAGCCAGAGGTGATCCAGGTAAAATGAAGGCCTGGGTAAGGCATAGTAAATAAATGTGATTGATAATCGTGCAAAGGAAGGAAAAGGTTTGTGGAAGAATAAAGCTGACATCTTGCCATAAGAGAGTGAGAGAGAAAGACACGAATACTGAAGGGCCCTGACACCCTTCTGGATAGAGGGGCCAAAGTCTCTTCATTTAGATAAAATGATGGCACTGGGGCAGGTTGGCACCATGCCAGAGATTTGGGAGCTCTCTGAGTTACCTGGAATAATTAATGCCCATTTTCCCCATGGACCCTTCTGACTTGATGGTTTCCTTCTTGGCCAGGAACCGGTGGAACCGCAGCCCAGGAGGGTATTGGAGTGCCACCTGTGTCGGGTTTCTGGACGGCTGACGAAGGGCCTCTTTGCAAGCTCTAGTCCTGATCCGTCGCAGTTCCTTGAGTTCATCAGCCGATTTAAACTAAGCAGAATCATTACTCACTGCTGTGTCTGGTGAGGACTGAGACAGAGGGGGGCATGAGGGGTCTTGCAGGTGGGGACAGACTGCTCAGGTACAGGTTACAGGTCGCACCTTTAGGTGAGCTCACAGGTCGGCAGGAACTGCCTTCCACCGGCACTGGTAGCGGAGCAAAGCCGGGGAAAAGTGTGAGGGGTCCTGGCTGGGATCTCTTGAATGGAGGGTCGTGGGCGTGCTCACACCGGCACTACAGCAGGGGCAGGCACTATTATTTGCTTTGGAATTTGCTCATTGTCTGTTACGGACGGAGCTTTGCATGGCTCAGTGCATTTGGGATCGATTTTGGAATCTCCTGGAGGGAGATCTGATTGGGGCCCTGGCACTGGCAGGGATTGTGGCAACTTAAATGGGATTGTGTCCTGTCCTGTGAGTAGATGTCATAACCTCCGAAAGAGAGCATGCTACTGCAAGATTGCAAATTTTAGATATATGGAGGTTCAGACTCTCACTTGACAGTAGGGAGTATCATTTGAATGTGTTGATGCCTCAATTGCAGACGAATTTGGTGACGATTAATTATAGCTCCAGGGAACTTCTGTCTTTCCTCATGAGGAAATTTGCGCCAGAGTCGTCAAACGCCTGACCTGGCGTGTTGGGTATCTACCCCAGGAGGTGCCACATACATAGGACCCTGGCTGGAGGCCTAAGGACTGGATCTGCATCGCCAGGCAACGCAGTGGGATTACTTGGACTTATTATTTCTAGGCATTTTGCCCATGAGGGGGAGTGACCATAAACCTTGCACGCCGTGCAAAAAGTTTGGCTGAAATCTTCTTCGCCCTGCCCTGCAGAGGCGTTATAACTATTAATTGGTTTCTCCGACAAAGAGGCTTCGTGATTTATTTCGCATTGCTCTTTGGAATGCCCGATCTTCGACAGAACCTGCATACATTGGGTTTTCTGTGGATTGCTCATTCTTCTTGTGGAGGGGCATCTGAAAGGCAGGCGGGGGGATTAATTCAGGCTGCAGGGAGCTCTCCTGGGGCAGCGAGTATCCCAGGAGTCAGCGATGCGACAGCATTCCACCAACAACGAGGCCTTTCTCCTCCCTATGCGTGGCGGTGGCTGAAAGTAGAGCAAGAAAGTGCCTTATCTTCATTTGTTTCACGGAGTCTGCAAGGGTCTTGACTGCCGGATTCAAACCACTACGGGCTCGTTTCCAACTGGTAGGCCCAATCTGCCCAAGTTTTGGGCTGGGACTTCTCTTTACTTGCCCTCCAGCGCCCTCCAGCATTCAGGGGTTATCTGCACGCTCTTTGTGATGGTTTGGCGCACGACCGTCCAGTCCTCTTTGGTCGGCTGGGCAGGTAGGCGTTGAGGCAACGGTGCCTTCCCACTGGAGAAATTTAGTTATCACGAGAGAGAGTTCGGCGGGGAGGTGCAACATTCAGGATCTCGGCCTGTCGCAGCCATACTCCGGTTCAGCTTCAGTCCATTTGGGCATAAACAAGTGGGCCTGGCTGAGGGCGCTCATCCCCGAGGCGGAGTGGGGGAGGGAGTGCCACGTTGTGCCAGCATCTGGAGTTCATGGGCACACTTCTTCTCATTCTCTATTCTTTCTGCCTCCTCCCTTCTCTCAGGGCTCCCTCCTCTAATCTTCTGCTGCCTCCCGTTCTGCCTCCTCTTTTCTAAACCACCGCCTCCCGTTCCACCCTTCCTCCTCTCTCAGGGCCTCCTTTCCAATCTCGCCAAGCCTCCTGTTCTGCCTCCTCTCCTCTCTAGCCCCTTTCCAATATCGCTGCCCCATTCGCCTCTCTTCTCGCAATCTTGCTGCCTCCGCTCTGCCTCTTTTTCACTCTGTCCCTGCTCTGCCTTATTGCGCCCATCCTCCTGTACCAGTCTTTTAGGATTCTTCCCGTGAGTTGCCGAGTTCCTTCCTGAGGACACACATGAAGAACTTAAATTCTCACTTGCTGAGATTTTTGCTGACGTTTTGCAGGTGGGGTTTGACTCAAGTGGCACACAAAATTTTCCCAGGCATAGGGAAGGAGTTGTCTGGGTATACTAAATGGCTGCAAAATTTCTAACAGAGATCATGTGACTTTACAGTATGAAAGAGTTTCAAACTCTTAGGAACTGGAATTCTTTGGTCTCCCAAGGTACCGACAAAACGGGATTGATTTGGGGATGATGATTAACGAATGATTGGTCTCCCAATTTACCGATGAAACGGGTCTCTTGGGGACTGAATTGGAAATGAATTGGTCTCACCAAATTACCGACGAAGTGGGCTCATTGGGGACTGGATTGAAATGAATGGGTCTTCGCCAAATTACCGACTAAAACGGGCTATTGGGGACCGTGGGATTGAAAATTAATTGGTTCACCAAATTACCGACGAAGCGGCTTATTGGGGACTGATTGAAAATGAATCGGTCTCACCAAATTACCGACGAAGTGGGCTTATTGGGGACTGGATTGAAAATGAATTGGTCTCACCAAATTACCGACGAAGCAGGCTTATTGGGGACTGGATTGAAAATGAATTGGTCTCACCAAATTACCGACAAAACGGGCTTATTGAGGACTGGATTGAAAATGAATTGGTCTCACCAAATTACTGACGAAGCAGGCTTAATGGGGACTGGACTGAAAATGAATTGTCTCACCAAATTACCGACGGCGTGGCTTATTGAGGATCAGATTGAAAATGAATTGTCTCTGTCAAATACCGACAATACGTAGCTTATTGGGGACTGATTGAAATGAATTGGTCTCATCGAACGCTGACGCAGCGGGCTTATTGGGACTGGATTGAAAATTACCTGGTCTCACCAAATTACCAACGAAGTGGGCTTATTTGGGACTGATTGAAATGAATTGGTCTCACCAAATTACCAACGCAGCGGGCTTATTGGGGACTGATTGAGTTTGAGTCGGTCTCTACTCAAATTACCGACGAAGCGGGTCATTGAGGACTGGATTGAAATGAATTGGTCTCACCAAATTACCGCAGTGGGGTTAGTTAGACTGGATTGAAATGAATTGGTCTCACCAAATTACCGCATAAAACGGGTTTATTTGGGACTGGATTGAAAATGAATTGTCTCACCAAATTACTGACAAAACGGGCTTATTGAGGACTGACTCAAAAAGAATTGGTCTCACCCAAATTAACAAAACAAACGGGCTTATTGAGGACTGGATTGAAATGAATTGGTCTTGCCAAATTAATGACGTTGTAAGTTATTGGGGACTGATTGGAAAATGAATTGGTCTCACCAAATTACCAGTGAAGCTGGCTTACGGGAGAGGTTTCCTTTGTGTTGTGACTATTGAAATGATAAAGGCCCATAATTTAATGTGAGCAGATGACACACACAAAAATAGCCCCAAACACGCACAAAACAAAACAAAACAAAAACACAACCACAAAAAAAAAAGTAAACAAGGGAAAAGTAAATAAAAAAATCCTAGCAATAAATCAGTGGCGAGCCTAGCTACTAAGAAATGGGGAATTTATATATAACAGGCTGGACTTTCTCAATGCGAATTGTGTGGAAAAGAACAAAATTTTTAACCTAAGTCAATTTGATGCTCTCTCAACACTGCAACTCATTTGTCTATCTGAACTTCTTACCAAGTATACCAGAGCAAGAGAGAGAGAAAAGAAAATCAGCGCTTCTGCTGGCTTCATCCCACGTGGGATAACGTGGGACTACCCGCCAACTAGGTTTTGTGATCACGAATCTGTGTGGATTTTGAAGGAGGAGATATTGCACTATCCTCAAAACTGTTAAATACCTCAAATTATCCCATCATAAAGTCAAGTGCAAGCCACAAGGCTTTCAAAATTCAACCATGTTCTCCTCTCTCTGGTTTTTTTTTTTTTTTCTTGACATGCATCACTAGTATTTTTCCCCTAGCTCCCAGTCACGTTTTAAAATTCCTATGCTAAAATAACACAATTTACTTACGTGAATTTGATTCGTGTGTGTTGGTTTTACACAAAAGGTTCGTGT